>NW_010410185.1:12297-46331 GCF_000710305.1 Buceros rhinoceros silvestris | reverse complement strand
GGGTGCGGCGTGGGCTCCCCCTCCCAGCCACATCAGTCCCCCAAACGAATTCTTCTGGAGGTTTTCCCGTGGTGCTCAAACTAGAGCTCTCTTGAGAAGATCCAAGATACTTGGAAAACATTTCTTCAAAGAAGAATCCTCCACAGGAATTGCTAATTTCTTTTCCTGGGATTCATTAACCTTTATTTAAAGTTACATTTCCAACCTAAGGGCAACATTTCGACCTTCCTCCTCTCTGTTTGAGAGAAGGAGAAGGGCTGGAAGGGGGCTGCCTTTGTCCCACCATCCCAGTCCCCTTTTACTCTGTCAACCACTCTGCCAGTGATGCCCCAGGGACCCGGTGGGTGCCCAGGCTCCTGCATCCAGCTTCGGGGTCTCGGGTGGCTGAGCCCAGACAGCGGTGCTGAGCTTCACTGTGGCACTGTCTGCCCAGCCCTGGCCAGTGCTCCCGCCAGCAGCCGGTCGTGGTGCTGGGTGTCCAGTTTTGCTCTTGGTTTTGGATGCTGTTTAAAAATCTTTTCTCTTTCTTACCTGTGTGTTCTTCTCTGGGCCTGAACGACTTTTAGTTTGTATTCATACTGGTCCTAATACACCTTTTCTGGCTTTTATTTTCATGTTGTCTGTATTTAAACTGCTCTCCCTTCCAGACAGGATGAGTTTAAATCAGCACTGTCTTCATTACTGGCTTTCAGTGCCCAATTTTCTTTCCCGTGCGTCTCTTTAAAGTATATCTCTGAATTGCTGGAACTTATAATTCTTTTCAGATGGCTGAATTTGGCTGCTTTCAGAAGGCAAAATTCTCCAGTATATGTGTATATATGTGGGAGAACCGATTGTTTTCAGAAATGTCTTACTTCGGACTCCAGCTCTGGCTCTTCCTTCCCATCCCTGTGCACCCCTGGACACCAAAGGCTCAATTCTCAATTTCCTGGGGTTTCTGCCACCCAGCAGTGGGTTTATGGAATTTGACCTCTGTGATTTTTGATCAATTTTTGTTTTCTGTGGCATTGATTTTCCCCTCTCCTTCTCTTGAGTAACACCTTGGGCACGTTAACAAATGGGGCATCTTGTTTTTTAAGGCCGAACAATTGTGGCACGCTGGGTTGGACGCAGCGGCCTCATTTGCTGACAGCTTTTCATTAAAGCATCTCGTTAAGGTTCTTGCTCTGTTCATATTTATCAGCAGCGGCAGATACATTGGCGTGATGAAATCAAGGGGATTGCACAATGTTATCTTTAAGAAACACTTGGCCCAGAGATAGGTGTTTCTCTCTGATAAAGGAGTAGCACAATTATCCCACTTCCTGCAGAGGAGCCAAATAAAGTAATAACAACCCTGCCAGTCTGCGGCAACACGTGGCAGGAGCTGCTTGAGCTGTGAATTACAGCCTTTCTGCAGGGAAAGAAAGAAGGTAGAAAGCACCTATAATCTGATTTGAGTTTTGCTGTGTTCACCTCATGTGCCCGAAGCACCGCAGACGCTAAGATGATAGTGCACCTCACCAGTAATTACCTGGGAGGGTAGCGGTGGAGGTGTGGACTGGTAGGGACGTGGCCATAGCAGGGGTAACTCTTGGAGGCTGTGTTGCAGACTTTGTCCTCACCTGTCCCTCGGCCCCTCTCTGGGCATTCCCATCCCAGTGTTTATCCATCCCCTTCAAAAAAACCATCCCCCAAAGGGTGGGTACCTGGCTTTGCTCACAAGTTCCGTTTAGCAGCAGCAAAAGACCAGAGAGATGGTTGAGGTGATTGGTCTGGTGTGAGATAAGAGTGGTGATTTCTAGCCAGAGGTAGGAGAGGTTGTGGAAAGGCGATGGCCAGAGTCAAAGGAATTGGTGCCTCGGGCACAGGGACAGGGCACTGTCCTCTGTTGCACTAAATGCTCCATAAGGGGGTTCGCCGGCTGGCGGGACTATGTCCCACACGCAGGGCTCTGCTCCTTCAGGAGGGAGGGAAGAGATGCTGCCCTGGCTCCCTCAGCAGCGAGTGGGCAAGGAGCAGCAGCAAACTTGGTGCTTCAGAGATGCCACCTTGGCTTGAAACACGTCCTGAGTGCAAACCAAGGACTCTGTGGGTACGTGTAGAAGGCTGCGTTTACTTGTGCAAGTGTGTGCTTGGGGGAGGCAGCCTGGTACCGGGGTCTGGTCGTTGCAAGCTTGCTGGTCTGAAGAGCTGGCGGGACTGAGGTGGCCAGAGGCTCGCTTGCAGGGGTGGTCACTTTTCCTGCCTGCCTCAGCCACGCTGGTGAGCATTTCTCCAGCTCTGCAGCACTGCGTGGGACAAGGACAAGGGTGTGAACTGAGCACGGAGAAACCCAGGGCAGGAGACATCAACAGCAAACTGTTCCTGCTCAACTTGTGATGCACAGTGCAGCCTCACGCTGGGAAGTGAATCTGCTGACATGGCATTTGCAGGGAAGTTTGTCCTCCACGTGTCTGTACCCAGGGTTACTGCTGCCCCCTCCTTTGGGGACGGGGTCCTTTCTGCAAGATTCAATGGGATTTTTCTTTTCCATATCTTACAGTGGCCGTGCACTCTACATCTGGGCTTTTGCTGGGTCATGCTCTCTCCACTCTTCTTGCTCCTCGTTCTGGTGGATGAGGTTTTGCCTTTGGAAGCCGATGTGCTTTGCTAGCAGCAGAGTTAATACATGTCTGTGGCCCTATTACTCACAGTTGGCTGCTCTTCCCTGTCAGGGCAGGGGATAAACTTCCTTCACTGGAAACAAGATCAAGATTTAAATGATTCCTTTCTATTCCTGACAAGCTGCTGCTGCTTGCAAGCTTGAAAAATCATCAGTTCCCCATTCCTGTATTCTCTTCAGTGTGACGATCACTTGCGTCAGGAGTGTTTTCTGGTTGGTGATGGGGAAAAGTCAAAATTATCACCTGCCACATCTGATGCATCCTGAGAGGCAGAGTGCTGCTTTCAGGGGGGATGCTGCACAGAGCCGGGGCTGTAACCTCCCAGTTCTTGCCATCGGACTCAAGGCACCTGGTGCTGCCGCTGTAGATTGCGGGGCTGGTTTGACACTTACACATATTTTAGATCGGTTTTGTTCGCAAAGAAGTGCCCACTGCGGAGGCTGGAAGAGAATTTCCAGCCTGCTTTAGTGATTGGCAATCTCAGGGAGAAAGAAATACTGTGTTTGAGAACACTGTCTGGGGAAGTGTGTAACTCACCACCCCATCGTCACACCCCTGTCACAGCTTGCTGGGGCTCACGTCCACCACCTTCCCACCCCTCGGGGCTTCGGTGCTGGTAGCTCACAGAGGTCAGACGTGCTGAGGGGTGATTTATTTGAGCAAACGCTGTATCAGCTGAGGGAAACCATTGTTTGTGTTGCATAGCAGAGGAGCTTGGGTCTGTGTGAGCCCCTGGAAGAGCAGCCCACGATCCAGGTGAGGGTTGCAGCCTTCACGCACAGCCTGCAGAGGGTCACTGTCTTTGCTGGGCTGATGCTGGGAAGGACATGGACTCACACTGTGACTCTGGGGCTGGCACGGGTGCTGGGAGCTGCCAAGCCATGAGAGCCCCATGGAGCTGGGGATGGGTGATTTTCTGCTGGGTATTGAGCTCAGCCCAGTGTGGATGGTTGATGTTCAAAGGGCAGAGGCTGCTGCCAGGCTCTCTGGGCTGAACCTGGAGCGATGCTGGGGAATAGGAGTGGAGGGGCCCCCAGTGTTACACCAGCACAACCAGAGGCAGAATTCAGCCCATAATTGCTTTATCCTGTGCTGTGAAAAAAAAAAAAAGGCAGTGCTTGTAGTATAGCATATAGCAGTTTAAATAAGATTCAGGCTTTCATTTTTCAGCACTCTGCCTCTATTTCATCCCGATCCAAAGTCGGTCATTTCCTGTTACCAGTGCTCTAATTAAGCTCTCCTTTTGATCTGCAGGACTGCGTGCAGTTAAACCAGTACAAGCTGCAGAGCGAAATAGGCAAGGTATGTTCCTGGAGCTCGTGTTTGTCCCGAGCAACCTGCCTGCACACACACGCGCGCGCGTGGCTGGAACGGCGGTGCCAGCCCAAGGTATCTTCCTGGCCAGGACTCCTGGTAACTCGTGTTTGTTTGGGGTTTTTTTTTTTTGTTTGTTTTTAGTTTGAGCAAGTTTTGTTCAAGGTCAAAGTGGAGCTACTTCCTCTGAAATCTAAATTTATTCTCCTTCCCCCTGAAGGTGGTTAAGGTGGCTCCCTGCCAGGGTGTTTGCATGCCAAATGTAACACTAAGAGCCTTTGATGCATTAATACAACCCAACAAGGAAAGAAAACAAAAAAAAGCTTGGGGCAGGTGTTTGGTCCCCATCAGGAGTAGTTTAAGTTTTTATGACCACAAACGAAATGCTAGTTTAATTCTAGTCGGCATTTAAAAGCTGCAGAATGGTTCAGAAGAGATTTCTCCAAAGGAATTTAGAGGTCTGGGCTGGTGAGCAGTTCAGACACCTGCACATTTGGACGACTGCCACCATTGCAGATGGGGCCACGAGTGACGGTGTGGGCTGGAAGCTGTACCTGTATTTGCAGTTAGAAGGCGCTGCACCCTGAGCTGCAGAGACCTTCACCAAAAGCACTAGCCCAAGCTCCTCTCCAGGGTGAGAGGCCCCAGGCGGTGGGAGGAGGCCCCTTAGCGCCTGCGCCATGGGCTCTGCGGTTGGCTGGGGCAGTCAGGGTGTAAGGCTGGAGATACCACTGCTGGTGGTCATGCAGCTTCAGCCCCACTTTTGGCTTTTGTTGTTGGCTTAAGAATGATTTAAGGAGAGTGCAAGGCCTTCTCTGTGGTGGATTTGCCCCTGCCTCCTCCTTCCTTGTGGCTCACAGAGAGCAGATAGGTGCTACGACCTTGGTAGAGGGTCTGCTGGACCTGCTGTGCCTCTGGATCAGCCAGATGGCTTGTCCTTCTCCTGAGACCTGGACCTTCATTCCAGCTTGGCTGGAATGTTCTTGGCTCTCAGTGAAGCCAAGAGAAATGTGGTGAAACCTGTAGTGTCCATCACGCTCATTTATTCAACAGGCACCTGTCAGCGATGATACCTACCATGGTGTCACGTCTTGCTTGCATAAAACGCGTAGTGTCGGCACAGAACTGTGCAAACCCAGAGATTTGGGTGCAGTTTGGCTTCAGGCTGTCACTGGAGCTGCGGACACAGCAGCAACCCAGGTCTACCTGGGCAACACGCGGTTGGTGGAAAGCAGGCAGCTGGTCCTCACCGAAGTCCCTGTGCTGTCCAGAGATGGAGAGGGTTTGTGCTGAAAATGGGCTTGCCCAGAAGTACAGGAAAGGTGTTCACGCAGAATTTCCAAACTTGCACAAAAAAATTATTCTCTCTGCTCTCCACCCTCGTTTGGGTTAAGATGGACACAGTGGCTTTGGCTCAGGGCAGGAGGGGATGGGCTATCACTCAGCTCCTCCAGGCATTGTTTATCCTCAGTCACGCGATGGCTCCAACCGAGTGTGGCCTCGCTGCGGGGCCACATCACCTGCAGACCGTGCTCAGGGTGGGCGTGGGCTGGGGCCTTCAAGGGTTTTTTTTGTCCCCTGTGTAAGGCCATGATCTGCTAGCCTTGAGCAGCAAGGAGACGAGGTGAGGCTTGAACTGACTGTGCAATTTGCTTTTCTTTTTAGGGCTCCTATGGTGTTGTGAAACTGGCCTACAACGAGAATGATGACAAATACTACGTAAGTGTCTCTTTCCTCCAGTCCTTGCTGCTGCTCCTCATCCCTCTTTGCCCCCCTCAGCGCTAGGTCCCCCCTGCCTTGCAGCTTTTTCAGCATACGCTGTTCTGATTCAGGTAGCAGCAAGGAACTGAACCTCCCCATGGAGCGGGGAGCTGCTGCCTGCCCGTGTGCGTGTGGTGCTGAATGGGAGGGGAGCGGGTGGGCTGCCTTACGTAAGAGGCGTGGGGCTGGGAGGCAGGCAGGGAGCGGATGGCTGATGCGCCTTGACATTTTCCAGTGCTGAAGCAGGTCACCTGAAATTAGAGGCGTGTGGGTGGTGGTGTTCAGCACCTGCTGTGCATTGGAGGATCGGCCTGGAATGAGCAGGCGTGTTCTGTAAGGCAACGGGGGTGTTTGTCAGGGAGATGCTGAGCAGCGTGGTCCAGCTGGGCAGAGCCTGGCGCCCCGGCATCATACCGCTGTGCAGGCTGCCTCCCCGTACACCGAACAGGACCTCGCTGTCAGGACAGGAGGTGGATGGTGCAGGGCATAAGGCAAACCTTGGCTTTTAAATCCGTTGCTGAAGCTAGAGATGGAAGGAATGAATTCAAGAAGGCTGCTTGTGCTGAAAGCTCATCTCCATCCCTCCCCTTTCAGAGGGAGGTGAATCCTGGCTCTCCCAGCTGAGATTCCTGCAGAATCTGGCTGCAGACTTGCTCATGTCCCTGGCCTTGCCCTGTGGTGTGTTTTGTTGAGGCTGAGAGCAGGAGCTGGGCAGCTGGCAAAGGGAAAACTGCCTTGCTGTGCTGGCTGTGCCTGAAGGCTTGTGGAAACAGCACTCAGCAGTTCCTGGTGGATGCCAGGGCAGGGATCCGCTGAGCAGAGCTGGGTGGTTGCAGTGATGTTGAACCCGATCCCTGCTGCCCTCGGCACTCCCTGCTGCCACGATGGAGTGGCCGCACGTGGGTGAAAATGGGCCCCTCGGAGCATCCGGGCAGACCCACGTGCTGCTCCCTGTCCCAACGCACAGAGCGGTTGGTATTGGCACAAAGAGGAGTAGGAATACACCCTGGAGGTGGAAAGCGTGCTCACTCCCTGCTGCTCCCAGCTGGCCTTTCCTCCCCGACTCCTGGATTTACAAGTGACATTCCAGGGTGAAGGGGTCAGATGGGTACACCCGTTACTATTCGTTAGCCTTTCTGTGCTTCCAGCAGGCATGAAATTGCAGGAGAAACATCTTGAAATGAAGGATGGAATTGATGAGACAAAAATCTGGACAAGGTGCCCTGGAGCTGGCCAAGGAACCACAATTCTTTCCGTCTCCCGTCCTTTCCGAGCTGACTCACCCGCCGCAGTGGAGTGGTTGCTGTTCCCAAGGGCTCCCTTTCTCCGAGTCCTCCCTCCCACGCCCTGCAGCAGGATGGTTTTGCTCTGCTGAGAGCGATGGTGCCAGCCGTGGTGTCCCCGATCCCTCTGTCCCGCCAGCGCAGGCAGCACCAGGACCCGCAGTGCAGGGTGGGGACACATCGCATCACATTTATTTCCAGCTGAAAACATTTTTAGATGGAAATTGTAATCTTTACGTTGTGGCACTACCCTTTTGTTCCGGGAATCCCAGTGCTGTGCCGCAGGGTGGAGGGGGCAGGCAGGGAGGTTGTCACAGCTGGACAGGCAGAGGAGGGGTTAGGTTGGCAGTGCCTGCTGCCTTCTCATCTGTGTTTTGGGTGGACCCTGGATGTAGATTTAGCTGGTCAGCTCAAAGGTAAAAGTGAAAGCCTGCGTCCAGGTTGGCCTGGTGTGTGTTAGTTAATCCCCACTTAATCTCCATTCCTTTTCTAATCTAAGCAAGTGGTTTAAAGCTACTGCAGCCCGGGAGTGGCTCCCATGCCTGGATGCTTCTGTTCCAGCCTCGCTACCCAGAGAGGGACGAGGTTCCCCAAGCCCTCGCTGTCAGCAGTGCAGGGACACGCTCTTCGGTTCACCCCCACCCTCTTGTTTTGGGGTGGAGGCAGGGGCTGAAACGCATCTCAGTCGTGACCCTGGGCTGGGGAGCTGCTCCTGGGAGGTGTGTAGAGGGATGGGACTGCAGTGAGAGTGTGCCAGCTTTTTGTTTCACTGAATGCCAGCGTATGGGAGAGGAAGGGGCAGGGGGTGCCCTGCTGCCAACGCGCTGTGGTGCTGAGGTTGTGTTTCATGCTTGCTGCCCTTTCAGCTGGGGCAGCGGGAGCTTTCCCCCTTCCCCAGGGGCAGGCACAAGCAGACAGGCTGTGGCCCCTAACTCTTCCAGGTGCCTGTGTGTGTCCTTTCCAGGAGGGCCAAGCTGTGATGGAGAGACCCCCACCCCAAGAGGCTCAAGCAGCCCAGGGGCTGACAGACCTCTGAAAGCTGCAGAGGAACAGCAGCAAATTGCATAACTGGCTAAAGGCTGCTCAGCTCCCTATGCCAGCCACTGTGCCTGACCCACGTGCTGTCCCAGCACTGAGATAACTTTCTTGTGACATTCCCAGCTGAGGCCACGTTGCAGCGAAGCACCTGACACCCCCCCCCCACCGAGGTGTTACCTAACACAGTGCCTGGTGCCAGCAGTCAGCAGAAGCAATGGCGATTCTGATAGCTGGGGAGCTATAGCTGTGAGTTTATTTGAACCCACGTTTAGCTCCGGAGGGTTGTTCTTGTCTCAGTAGTAAAAAGCAATAACAGATAACTGTAGGAAATCAGCCCTTAATAACTGGTTCACGTGTGCGATGGTTTAGCATGAGGCTGGGGTGTTGCTGCCTGCTTTGTTTTCTTGAAGCTCCTGTGCTGCAATGAACTTCAAAGTTCATGCCAAAACTTCAAAGACAGCAGAAAATTTGTATTTTGGAGTGTAATTCAGGGTGTGACGCCTGATCCTTGCCAAGGCCTGGGGGCCTTTGCTAGCTCTCTTCACAGAGGTAGGGTTTGTGGGTACCAGGAGCTGTACCTAGCTCCTGTCAAAGCAAAAGGAAGGATTTCTATTGCTTTGGAGCTGGCTTAGAATCAGGAAAAACTCTCAAGAAGAAAAGCTGATCACTACATTTGGGAAAAATGTAAATGGGTTGTATTTACTTTGTGGGTTTTTTTACCTTCCATTCAAGATGAGTGAGCGCTTCCAAGAGCTAGATCCCTCATCGCTGTGAACAGCCGCAGTGCTGTGGAGGGCTGTGGAAGTATGCTGGCGTACATCAGTGGGTGCAGGGAACGTGTTAGCCCAGGGAAAATGAGCTTTCAGCACCAAGGATGTGACCCAGCGGTCCCTCCAAGGAGGAGACCCTGTCGGGGTGCAGGGCTGGCTCCCAGAGCAGAGGTCCCTGCTGCTGCTGGGGCATGTGAAGCTGCCCCAGCAGCATTTGTGGGGCTCTGCCAAGGAGCTTTTTACAGCTGGAAAAGTGTCAGTGTCTCACATTGCAGGAGATGCTTTGACAGTGACCAGTGGGGAAAAAAAAGAAGAAAAGCAAAGCTCTATGGAAAAGCAGCAAATAAAAAGCAAAGGCAAAGTGTCCAGGCAGAGATCTCGTCTGGAGTCGTCGTGCTGGTGGAATTTGGTTCTGTGATGCCTCGGGTCATGTCTCCTTCCAATTTTCAATCTCTAAATCCGCTTGCAAAGAAAAGTGGTTATGATGGACATTTGTTACACTACTTCTGGACAAAAGCAATAGCATTGGAGGTTGTCAGTGGGTTTCTCTGGGGTTTCATTTTTTTATCTGGTTTCCTAAGAAACAAGATCTGTGTGATTGTGCTCTCTGCCTCTGTTTGCACCTAACATCCTTTGCACGGAGAGGAGTTTTTTACCGACTCTCAATGATGGGGAGAAATTCATTCCAAGGTTCTGAAAAGAGATGGCTGAATGAAGTGCTGCTGCTGCTGCTGAGGGAAAGGCAGCCAGCATCCAGGCCCGAACTTTCTAGCCCCCAGAGAACCCACTTTGGTCACCAACCATGTGGGAAGGAACGGCTCCCGTGTTTCTCATCCTTCTGCTCACATAACAGCTACTGAACTGGTGCCAGCTGCACTCCAGTTTGGAGGGGACCAGGGAGACGATCTCTGGTTAACCAAGGGGTCGTGAGGAGCTGGGTCACCTGGGGTCTTAAGAGCAGGACAGGTGAGGAGAGCCTGGAAATGCTCTGCCCAGCACTAGCACAGGGTGCTGTCATGCACTAGCGGAGGATTTAGTGGAGAGCGGCGACCTTTGAGCAACGTCCCACTCCCCTGCAAGCTGCAGGTAGGGACTGTGTGCAGGTCCTTTGCATTGCAGGTGTCTCTGTTAGTGAATAAAGTGACATCCTTAGTGCTGTGAGAGCATCGCAGGGGATGGGTGATAAGTTCCCTTGGCTCAATCTGTTTTATTATTTTTCCTTCCCCCAAATAATGGCCACGTCACTGTTGTCATTGCCAGCAGCAGGATGCTTGAGGTCTCCCTGGTGTGAAAGCTGCCGTGTCCTAGACCAGGAACCTGGGACCTCCTTTCCCTCCAGCATTCTCGCGAAGCAGATTCCCCGAGGCTTCCAGCTGCAGGGTTGTTAAGAGGAGAGCAGTAAACTTCGACAGAACACGTACATCAAAGGAAAGCACACGGCTCCCGCTGCCTCTCAAGGGAGAATGTCAGGACCCGTGTCCACATGCAGTTAGCCAGAAGGAAGGTGTGTGCCGGGCATGTATGGAGGAAATCTCCTCTGAGCTCCCTCTTTTCCTGAGGAAGCTGAAGAAATCTTTGCCAGTGCAAAGGGAAAAACCCTCCCTTGGCTCCGAGCTGGTTCTTTATCAGAAAGGCATTATCTGGGTAATTAGCTCTGCCTGTGAGTACAAATGTCTTTGGCTCTCTCATGCATGCGAGCCCGGAAGGAGAAGTTTGCTGAAGCATCCCTGTGCTGCTGCCGTCATGTGCAGCTACAGCTCAGTGCCGAAGCTTTGCCCTGCAGCTCACGCTGTAATTAATGTGAGGCTTCACCACCGTGTGCTCTCGACTCTGCTCTTGAGGTAATTAAGTGGCTCTGGCCCGTTGTGTGATGAAGTTTGCTCTTAATCCCCTGCCTGCGTTTGAAAGCGCGGTGGGACAGGTCCTACCCTCTGATCCAGCCCTGCCCATGTGCTGTGAAGCTGGTGTAAGCATGTCCTGGGGCTTCTTCCACAGCAGTGGAGGTGATCTACAGCCAGCTCACCTGTGGTACAGTCGCCCCCATTCACCATCCCATCGCTCCTCGTAGCAGCCTCCAAGGAGTTTGGGTGACAGCAATAGCTCTTCTTCCCTCTGTTTCTGGCCCTGAGAGCCATTCTTGGCTGTGCCGTCGCTGCGCTCTGAACCTTCCTGCTCCCTCCAGCCTCTCCCCAGAGCCTGCCCCAGGAAGGACTAGCCTGATGCAGGCATGGTGGTGGTGATGGTTCAGTTCCTCAGGCTGGGTTCCCCGAGCACTGATGCAACTTGGGAGCTTTCAGCTGCAATTGCATCTTCTGCTGCTTCTTTTTCTGAAGCTCCTTGCCAGAAGGCAGACAGGATTCAGGTGGGATTGGCACAAGAGGAGCTTTCTCCTCCTGGGCTGTGGCACTGGTTGGAAGAAAAAGAGGTGTTTGAATTCCTTTGGTTTTTTTTTTTTCCCTATAAATTTTCATTATGGAGAGATAAAAGTCAGCAGTGTAGGAAGTCCTCCTACAGTGGTTGTGCACTTCTCAGCTCCTCTTTCAGCAGACCACGAATCATTTGGCTGTCTGCATTGGGCACAGCGCGGTGCAAGGAGAAGCACTTCTGAGTCTGTCTCTCAAGACCATCATTTCCAACAGTTGGCTCAGGAGCTGTCAGGCAGGATTGAGAGCTACACAGTGTCTCTTCTCAATAACATGGGTGCAAATCCAGAGGATTTCACTGGATCAGTACCAAGGCTAACAGTCCTTCCGTCGAGCCGTGCACCTGGCTGCAGCGGGAGCACTGATGGGAGCTGGGATCCTGGGGCGTGCGGCGGTATCGCTGCCAGGAAAAACAGCTTGGGAAGGAGCTCAGAAAAGGGTTTTGGAGCCTTGTTCCTGGTGTCTGTGTTAAAACCAGGTAACGTGCAGAGCTTGCTCCATGGTATTAATGAAAATTCCTTAGTGTTTGGCTGTGTCCTGGGGAGTCCGTGGTTAATGATATTGCGCAGGGGTCACTCTGGTGTGAATTACAGATTTGGATGCTTAATTAATAGAAGTAACTACCCATTCTATGGGAAGGACCGAGTGACTGTCCCAGCTCCTGGGAGCATAGGCTGTTTTCCTAAGCAAAGTGTGCCATGAGCTGGTTTCTCATGAAATATTTATCTGCTGGGCTGCTCGGGGCTCTTTGAGTGGCCATCAGAAAGGTTATTAACGCACAGAGCAGATGGAGGCATGGAGACTGGTTATTAAATTCAGATTGCCTTTTGCCGTTACATTAATGCCAATTGGATGGCAGGAAAAATCACCCTGACCCCCTCCCACACCTCAGCTGCCTGGGTTTGTGGCAGAGCAGCAAAGGCATGGGAAGGGAATCCATTTATTTTTTTCATGGGAAAAAGATGAATGAAGCAAATGGTTAGCAGTGCCTTCAGGAAAGCCTGGGTCAGCATCTGTGCGTGTCAGCTGTGGCCACCACTAACCTGGAAATTTCTTCTTTAGGCGAAGGAACCGACTGGAGCCCGTCCCTGATGCCCAGCACGCTCCCAGGTCACAGCAATGAATACTTTGGCTCTTGTTCAGTGTTAACACTGTTTTTTCTTCTTTCTTCAGGCTATGAAAGTCCTCTCCAAAAAGAAGCTCTTGAAGCAGTATGGATTTCCACGTGGGTATCTCGTGTTTAGAGGTCTGCCCGTTGTCCTCACCCAGGCAAATCTCTCTCTGTAGAGATGCTGTCTGCAGGGACTGCTGGATGTGGCCTCACTTGAAAGCTGCTCAAGTAGTTGGGGGTGTAGTAGTTGGTTAAAACGCGGTGGGTGGTGGAAAGCCAGGCACAACCACAGGGAAATTCAATGCACTTGGTAATTAGGTTCCTGGCTTTGATTTTCTGAGTGTCTTTGAAGTGCTGACTCTTCCATATTCCATCTATGAAGCCTAATTAAGTGCTGGAAGTTAAGCAGGGCAGATCCCACCTCCCAGGGGCTCTTCTACCCCCTCAGATAGCATCTGGTTCTAGTGGCAGGGCCATGGGACCAGGCAAACAGACCAGGCTGGGAAGCTGGGAGGAGCTGGTCTGAATGGGACACCCTCCTGCGTACAGGGTGCTGCTGAAAAATGAGATTTTCCTCACCGTGTTATCATGGTTGCAGGTCGGCCTCCTCCCAGAGGGTCAAAAGCATCCTCTGGAGAGCAGCCAAAACCCATGGCACCACTGGACAGAGTCTATCAGGAAATAGCCATCTTAAAGAAACTGGACCATGTCAACATCGTGAAGCTGATAGAGGTGAGCTGCTTCTCCACCCCGAGCTGCACTGAAACATCTGGTTTGTATTGCCGCAAAAGGATCTTTCTCCAGCTGCTCCTGCTTCAGCCAAAATTGGTTTAAAATAGTTGTTCAGAATTTTAGGCTGGTGATTCCAAGCAAGGTCATACCAATAGGTCAGGTTGGACCTTGGGGCTCTGAGCAACCTGCTCTAGCTGCAGATCTCCGTGCTTGCTGCAGGGAGGTTGGACTGGGTGACCTTCAAAGGTCCCTTCCACCCCAAACTGGTTGATGATTCTAGGAATTGGGAATGACAAACTGCCGTAGTTATCCTGGGCTGTGGGCCGGTGCCCAAGAGAAGGCAGCTGGCTGTGCGGGTAGCAATAGCAGCGAGCTGCGACCGGTGCAGCTTGTGTGTAGACAAGCCTGGGAAGGTGCACAAGTGCAAGGCGTCAGTGCCGTGTTCAGTACTGGTGGAGGTCGGGTTAGGACAAGCAGTGCCTTTATTGGTCGGCTGTTTCTCCAAATGCAGTCAGAAGCCCAGATTTTTCTGGAGACAGGAAGATCTGTGTCCTTCAAGCCCCTCTCTCTGCAGGAGTTTAAATATTAGCCTAAGTCGTTCTCAGGGCTCTGCAGCCCAGCACAGCGTACAGGGAGTAGTAAAATGGTACTTGATTAAAAATCTCCTTTTTTCCCTGCTGTTTTTCTTTTTCTCCCCTTATCTCTCTGTTATCAATTACAGGTGCTTGATGATCCTGCAGAGGACAACCTGTACATGGGTATGTGAGTCATATATGCAAACAGAACCATCTGGGCTTAGACCTAGTGATGCAAGTAACACATGCCAGGGCCCGGGGTCAGTGCCAGGAGGAAACTTGTACCAACTGCAGCAGCCTTATTTTTTTTTTTCTGAGAAGTTAAAAGCCTGTAAAGGCAGCTGGGACGGAAGGGGCCGTTGCGGTAGGGTAAGGCAGCCTTGTGTTTTGGTACAGCACGTCTCCGTGCCATGGGAACAGTAAAAGGACATGAGAGTGGCTCTGCCCTCCCCTGTGTGTATGTCAGTTCCAGTCCTTGAGCCAGGAGAGAAGGGAAGGGTACAGGAGGGTTTCTCGTCCTCCTGCTATGAGGTTGGTCTCTCCGGACTCCTCTTATAGGCTGTGGATAGTGGTGGGGACTAGAAAGCAGCCTTGCCTCAGGGTGCTGTCTCTGAGCCCTGCAGAGACGCTGAGGACCCTGCTGAGCCTCAGGACCTGCTGAGACAGCAGCACTCCTGCCTTTGGCCTCTGAGCCCAGAGCTGGCCGTGGGGTGCTCAGATGGGAGGCTGCAGCTGACAACGTGTTTATGCAGAAGGCGAGGAATTTCCACCTGTTTTGTCTTCCTCTCCCCCAAAGCTTGGAAGTGCCAGCCACAACTTAACCCCCATTTGGGCAAAACCTGGAGCGCGGGCACTGAGGTGCCCTCTGAGCTGGGCCAGCAGAGCGGGGGGATGTCTGACCCCATTACATCTCTGCTTCCCTGTAACATTTCCTGAGGAGACAGGCTCAAAGGCTGCTTCTCATGAAATAATTATGAGGTGGTTTTGAAGCTGCCTGAGATAGCCTGGCAAATGAAGCCCTTTGCCTTTGAAAGGCCACTTTTCCCTTTCGGCTGGAGCCCCAGATGACAGCATCTCAAAGCGGCAGCCAAGGCAGATACGCGTGTGGAGGGGAGGGTGGCTGAGGCCATTGTTTAAAGGCTGGAACTCCTGGGGATGGGGAGGAGGGGAGAGATGAAGTAGCAACGTTTTTTATTGAATGAAAATAAAGGCAGGAGGAAAAAGATGCAAAAAAGAAAAGAAGAAAAGCCCCAAACCAAACAAGCTCTCCCTGTGGAGCAAGGCAACAGCACCAGAAATGGTAGTAATAGCAGCAGGACCAGTGGGAAATCTTTTGGTCCCATTGGGGGTCCTGGGGAGGTTGCGGTCGTCCCTGGGCAATGAGCGGTGGCTGTGTCCATGTTGTCCACGCCCCATCACCCTCTCTTTGCTCTGCCTGGGATCCCGTGGGTGGTTCAGGCAGAGCGATGCAGGCAAATCGAGCTCCTGCCTCTGCAGTTCCCTCAGAGCAGGGGGAAGCTGTGCATGCTCAGCGCTGCTCAGGACTGAGCCTTCTGCAAGTGGGTTTCCTCCCTCCTGCTGCTGCCCCAGCTTATAACTGCACCCTTCTCCTTCCAAAAATGCCCCCCACTTCAAAGCAAAACTCCAGAAAGTGGAGTTTGCTAATTACTGCGGGTGCTAATTACTGCGGGCACTAAGCACTGCTGGGAGCTCCTTGGGAAGAAAGCAGGTGGTGGAGGTGCCCGTAGAAATAGTAATTCATGAGGAAAGAGCTCCCCTGCTAGATAAAGGCAGATCCTTCTCCTGTTTGCAGAACAGGTCAATGGCAGGATCATCAAAACGCACCCCCCAGTAACCCCCTCTAATCAGCCACCGAAGCTCCTGTGCTCTGCAAACCTCAGCTAGCGCCAAGAAATCCTCTCCAGTTGCTCCTGCCTGGGAGTGGTCGCTGCTGGCAGCCTGTAGCTGCGCTGCTGATTGACGCAGCAGAAATGGAGCAACATGTGCTTAACAGCATCTCGTCTGCTATCAGGAATTTAGCAGGAATATCACACCAAACACCCTTCCTGAAGGCACTGAATAAAACGAAGCTCAGATCAGCAAGGGCTGACGGTGGGAGCAGCAGAAACGCGGTTGATAAATTAGCCCCTGCTGTCTCCCTGCGAGGAGCTGGCGGGAGGTGGGGACATTTGTCTTTGCCGAAGAGATGAGTATGTTCATTTTGCATCCTCTGGTGTCTTTGTCGGGGTGAGGGAAGAGAAGTGAGTGGAGATAAATTGATTTTGTAGGTGTGGGAATGGATGCGTTTGTAGGTGCTAAAAAATGAATAAGCCCTGTTCCCTCTTCTGGTTCATTCATGGTTTCGTTTCCTTCTCTTGCAGTGTTTGACCTCTTGAGAAAAGGGTAAGTAACTCTCCTGGGATAAATTTGTGGTGAAATGGAGGTTTGATACATACGGTGGGGCAAACACTTTCTGCAGGCAAGTGCAGAGGAGGCAAAATCCAGCTGTGGTCACATTTGCACTGCTACAGCCTGGCACGGTGTGGTGATGGACTGCGAGGGCATGGCCTGGTTTCGATCCAGAAAACTAATTTGATGCCAGTTCCCCATCAGGTGCCTGGAAGAGAAGGTTTTAACAGGAATACTCTGCTGGGCAGCAGCCACATTGTGGCTCCCTCTGGCACAAGGGCTGTGTGGTTGCATCAACTTTTACTGACCACCCGCTGCCTTTGTTTTGCCCCTGGCACTATCGTATTGTGGGAGGCTGTTTGTTGGCACCTTTTTCCACAGCAGAAGTGATGAAGTGGTGGGAGTCTCCTCGCTGCCTTTTGCTCTGCCTACACTAGCTCTGCAGCTCTGCAGAGTCACAGCAAGGTCAAGAGAGCTGTGCCCAGGTTAGGGGAGATTCCCAAAGGGCTTATTTTTCTCTCTGCCTCCATGAACAAGCCCCTTGCAGGCTGCTGGCTCCAGCGGGTTGCTGGTGAGAGGCTCCCCAGTCTCCCTGGTGACCAGGCTGATGACTATCCTGTAGGAAAGGGGGAGGAAAAAAAAGCTCCTGTCATCAGCGGTGGCCAGGCAGTGTGCAGCTCGGCCGAGCGCAGCCGGTCTGCCTCTAGCAGAAGGCAATTAGACTCCATTAGCGGCTCTGCCAGTCCCGCCACTCACATTATTTCTCCCTGGCTTCAGCAGCAGAAAAATGCATGTGAAGAGGAAGGGAAGGCAGTGGCAGAAAAATGCAAATGGGAGATGAAGGTCATCAATCAAATGGGCAGCAAAGGAGAAGAGAGAAATGCTGCAGGAAGGATCTGCTGCTGGGTGCTGGGGGAAATGACGCAGAGCCTGGATTTGGCAATGGGCTGTTGTCTGCCAGGCTTTAGCTTGCAAGGACAGAGTGTCTCAGGAGCAGTCGCTTAAATCTAGCTTGAGGGAGTGGGTGTATGTCCAACTGCAAGGTCAGGCTGCCAAGCACAAGCAGGATTAACCCCCAGTGCAGTGAGGTCCTTAGCTCCTGCCTTTCATCTGCTGGGGACCGGAGATGCTGACTAGCCCTTACGGCCTCTTCACCCTCAGCTTTCAACAGGCACAAGAACGTCTTTTAGAGGAGACACTGCTCCCGCCAGCAGTAGTGGCTTACAGAGGAGAGGAGAAGCCGACTGGGTAACCTCGGCTGTGTAGGGCTGAATGGCGGAGTTCTGGTGGCAGCTGAACTCTGAACAGCTGAGCAGGTTTTCAGAGCAGTTTAGCACGATG
Organism: Buceros rhinoceros silvestris; assembly: GCF_000710305.1. Lineage (NCBI taxonomy): Eukaryota > Metazoa > Chordata > Aves > Bucerotiformes > Bucerotidae > Buceros > Buceros rhinoceros. The sequence goes on along the minus strand of NW_010410185.1, from coordinate 28,929 downwards.
CGCTGGAAATACTCCCACTTAACCTTTGAGCCAGCAGTTCACGTCTAGCTTTTAACTTGGTTTACACTAGCTGCACGCTGATGTTGCTTCAGCGCTGTGTCCCAGCAGACATGATATCCAGTGCACAGCAACAGGCACTGTGTCCCCACTGCTGCCTGGTACCGCCTGGTGATGCTAGTGCTCTCGGCCCTGAGCAGCTTTAGCAAGAAACCAACGGCCAGATGCATGGTGGAGAATGTGAAAGTCCTCCCGCGAGGAGTGTTACTGCCGTTCCACAAAGTACTTAGTTACTCTCCCTCTTCCTAACAGGCCTGTCATGGAGGTACCAAGTGACCAGCCATTCAGCGAGGAGGAGGCTCGGCTCTACTTCCGAGACATCGTCCTGGGCATTGAGTACTGTGAGTACCACCAGCACCCACAGCAGCTTTGCAGAGCGTGTGTGTCGGGCTCCTGCTCAGCTGGCGAGAAGCTGCTTCACTCTGGTGGGCTGTCAGAGGAGCGAGCGAGGTCCCCTCTAGCTGCATGAGGTGGGGTTTGCAGTTGGTGGTGGCCCCACTCAGCTCAGGTTTGCCCAGGTTGTATCACCGATGCTGGGAGCAGGTGATCCTTAGAAAGGACATCAGGAAAATAGTGGCTTCCTTTTGTCTTCTGTTTATCTCTTCTCGGAGAGTGTCTTTGAAGGCAATAGCAAGGCCATGAAATGGGTGTTTGCAGAGGCAGGGACCGAGCCAGTCAGCTGCAGCCAGAACAAATTCCCATCTCTAGCTTAGCAGGAGAAGTGCCAGCCCTAGGAAGAGCTCTTAGGTACAGGCGAGGAGTATCTTGAATATTTTGTGCAACTTGGCTCAGGCTGTCTTAGAAACAGCTCCCTAGAACTGAAGGAGGCCCAAGAAGGGTGATCAGGATGGTCATGGAGCATCTCCTATAGAGAGATGGAACATCTTCTGTACAGAGGCCAAAGTTTGTAAGATCTGAAAATTGTCATGAGAAGGGGTGATATGACAGAGGCTTATAAAATCCTGAGTGTCAGGGAAGTGATGAACAGGGAATGAATCTTCCTGTCTCTGAGGACACCAGAACTAAGGGGTAACAAACAAAATAATCAGGTAGGCAGTTTAAACCTTCTGCTGTTTAGCTGCAAGCTCTGTATTTTATCCAGCCCACGAGAAGCTGAAACAGTTGCTGTCAGTGTGGCTGAAAGGCAGAAAACCCCTTACTGTGTTCTCTGGAGAAACACACCATTTCCCTCCTGCCACTGTGTCTAGCGAGGCTAAGGGAGGCAATTCTGCTCCCCTCTGCCCCGAGGTGTTGGGTTGAAGGGAGAGTAGTGACACGCAGCTAAGGCCATCGGGAGGTCACTGTTCCAGCCGCAGTTCTCTGCAGGGCTCTGTGCCCACGCCTGCGGCGCTCCGGAGCCCCACGCACAGCCCGGAGCGGCAACAGCCTGCCTGCTGTGCAGATCAAAGCTGGCTTTTCTGAGATAAGACTTAATCTACTTGATCATTAATATGTGAGTACCATTCCCATTATCTTAAAAGGAAATATAAGCAAATAAATCAATAGCTGAGTCAACACAGGCTTGTCTCTTGTGAAGATGATCTGCTGCAGTGTGAGCCCAGGGTAGGTGCACTGACATATCAGTGGTGTAGATGGGTTTGATCTGGTTTGGCTCTTGGCAGAGATGAGTTCCTCAGAACTCATGGTGGTGTGGGCCAGCAGAGCTGGGACACGAGTCCGCAGTGGAGCTGCTATACGCAATGCTGTGACTCCCAGCAAGCTGCTTGAGCTACATGTCTCCTTTCCCGTATGAGAAATGGGGAGCTGCTCCTTCTCTGCTCCTGCCTCTTGCCTGTGCAAGTTCAGAGCCCCTCGAAATGGAGCACGTTGAGGTGAGGGCTCTCAACTGCAACTACAGCTGCAAAGTGCTGGATGTTGTAAATGACACCCCCAGGAGAAGAGGTACTGGCTTGTGTTTTATCACGTGCAGATAAGCTCTGTTTGGATGTTAAAAAACAAAAAATCCCCTTTCATGTAGCTGTAGGCGTTGCTGATACTGATTCATGAGGACTTTGTATGTGAACAAGAGTAATTAGCTGGTGGGGCAGATCAGAGGGATGTGCTGGAGCCTCTGAAGAACGACCAGGCACTCTGATTTTTGTTGTTTGATGCAGTTACAGGTAGAAGTGGCCGTGGCACAGGCTGTGCAGGTTGTTTTGGCAGTACTTGCTGCACATACCCTGCTCCTCACTTTCCGGTGGTCCCTTGGATGTTGGCATGTGTGTTGCTTCCTGCTACAGCTGTGCACGTCCTCTGCGTCTGGTGATACGTGGTGTGTTCATGTGGGTGGGAGGACAGGCATAGAAGGGCAGCCTTTGGCAAGGCTCCTCTCCTTCCCCTCCCCATTGCTTCCCACCAGCAGTGTCCCATCTAAACCTATTCCTTCTGCCAGATCAGCTGGCTGCTGAAGGTGGAGCACAGATGGAGGCTGAACTCTTGCGAAGGGCTGGGAGGTGTTGGGATGCCCCTTTGTAAAACCTGGGATTAAGTAGCACATTCACTGGCAGAGGTTTGAGGGATGAAGCAAGAGGGAGGCAAAACAGAGCTGAGGAAATAAGAGCAGGGGTCCTCACCCCTGCCACTCCTTGAAACCCCTGCAGTGAGCCGAGCACGGGAGGGAAGGTGTTCCCCTTGCCCAGCCCTCTACATCCATGTCCTCCGGTTCTGTCTTGGTGGAGCGTTGTGGACAGGTACCAAGGCTGGCTTCAGAGCAGCTTTGTTTTACGCTCTGGATGGTGGTGCAGCAGTTTCCTTGGGAGGGTGCTAAATCGCTTTGCTATGGGGTGATGTGAGGGTAATATTAAACAGACTCTGCAGTCGCACCATATGAATTGGTTTTGCCCTTGAATGGGATTCTGGTTTTAATCAAGTATAATTGAGCATCGGCCTCAGTAAATAGCAGGATGTGTCAGCGCATTGCAAAGTTTTATATGTGTAATATTTAAGTGAGCATTTAGCAAGTCATTATTAACCTGCTGGAGCTCTAAGGTTTCCAGAAGGGAATGCAGTGAAAGGCACCTATTTTAAAAGGCCAAGGAACAATCTGCCTTTTTCTAGCACTTCTGTCCCTGCTCCCTCTTGGTCTTCAGTGGCCATTAATCTGGGCAGGCAGTTCCCAGGCATTTGCTCCTAAATGCACTGGAAAGCCTGGTTAGTCTCAACAACCTGTTGAGACTGGTATCTAGAAAAGAGGAGCAGTTGTGAACTGTTGCGAAGAAAGCTTGTCCCACCAAAGGAGCCAAAGGACTGAACAGACAGAAATCATTGCTCTGCGGGAGGTTGCTAAGGAGCAGTGATGGAGCAGGGAGACAGAGCGGCAGGAGACCTGCAGAGAGCCCAGTGCTGCGCACACAGGAGCCAGCAGCGCGGATCCTCCCCCAGATCTGCCCCTCCCTCCAGCCCCAGCTACTGTTCCATGGCCTGAAGGCTGCTTTGCATACGAGTGCAGGGCTCTAAGCCATGGCGCGGTTTACAGCCGTGATGCTCCAGGAACTCAGCCTAAAAGAGACCCTCTCGGGGGCAATGTGTGTGCAACCAGCAGTGCTGACACTCGGAGTACTGGCTTTCTGCAAGAGTTTCACCTTGTGGTTATCGAAGTCGTTACTGGTGTCCTAAATGGGCATGGGCTGTGACCTGGACAGTCAGCACGCAGGGGGTTTGCAGGCTTGGAGGTGTCTGGATGGCTGTGACAGCTTCTTGGCGTTAAAGACGCGCTGTTTCCTTGTCTAGGGCCAAGGATGGGGTGGCTGCAAGGCTTAACAAGCAGGTATTTCCGAGGTGCTTTGGGTCTAGAGGAGGCTCTAGGAATCCATGGGGTTGTTATTCAGGTGCAAATAGGACTGAAATACTGTTACCTTTCCACAGAAGTGAAGGATGGGTGTAATAACCCCAAATTTAACAGCACTGCAGAACCAGACTGTATCCTCAGGGCTCTGCGCTATCTTACACGATTTCATTTGCATTATGAAGAGGTTTTGATCTGTTCTTTGAATCGGGTCTGTCAGCACAGAAAGTGCGGAGCATCTTGGAGCCCGGGGAGGTTGTTCCCGTGAGCTGCTGACCTCTGCTTTAAGAGCAAAATCCTTCCCGGGCAAAAAGCAACATGTGGAACCATTTTGTCAGGGTTTTGTCAGCCTTTGCCAAGGCTGCTTCAGTAAAGTGCTCTGCTCTGGCCAGCTCGGCATCGACTCTAACCCTGGGAGGGACGCAGACAGCTACATTTGCCTGGGAATGAGAAGTTTGGGGGCTGTTGGTGTCTTCGTTGTGTGTGGCCTGTGGGACCTGTGAGAGGAGCACCAAGGGGCTGGTCCTTCCCGAGGCTGCGTGCGTCCATGGCTGGAGGGCGTGCGACCGAGGGCAGTCTCACCAGGGCTGGGGTCTGCCTGCTCTGTCACTGTCCCTGTAGTGCCGCAAGCAAAAAACCCCGCGCCTTGCTGTGGCCAGTCTCTGAGCAGGACTTGGAGAAGCCAGAAGTTCCGCTCAGCTTAGTAGTCCCAATTCCCCATGAAATGAACTGAGGGAAGGTCAGGAGCTGGCTTAAAAGAATAATCCCCAAACCCTTCTGGGGCAAGTTTAGGTGCAGTGATATGCTAGTCATTTTGGTTGTTTCTTTAAAGCACATCAGAGGTTTTTATTCCGGTGTTGAAAGTGCTTTTCCTTCTCTGCTGTGCCTGACACAGCCCTGCTCCTCTTCGCTAGTGGCTGCATCCCAACGTGTCCTTAATCCCCAGGGCAGGATGAGTGTTTTGTTTCTGGGACCTCTGGTCCTGGTTTCCAGTGACCCTGAACAGCAATCCTCAGCAATCCCACCCGCTGCTCTTACATCTGCCGAGGGAGGAAGCTTGCTCCCGGATGCTTCAGGCTGGTGAAATTAGAGGGCTAATTTGGGTTGGTGATTGTGTTTAACTGGCTGTGGCTGTCACCTGCTCCCCTTGGGTGGCTCCGGGGGTTGTGTGCTTCTCGCGCAGTGTCCCTTCTGTGCCGTCATTAGCAGTCTGGAGGGTATCAGTAGCGGTTGGCTTTTGTTTCTGAGACACTTAGCTCTGCCTCCGAAGTTCTGCGGGGATAACACCATCCCTTCCTCTGCGCCGTGTGCTGGAAATGCAGATCATGCTGGTTTAATGAGTACCTTTCCTGCAAGACAGCTCTGTTCTGCTGGTGATGGGTGTATTTCTGGGCGTTGCACCCAGTATACGTCCTGGTGAGGCACCAAAAAGCAGTGGCTGTAGGGAATGGCACTTCTGCTACATGAAACTGCACATCCAAGAGCAGCTCCGAGTGGGGTGCCTGAGCTTGCACCTTTATTTTCATCCTCCTGGAGAGGTTTCCCCTGGGTGTGTTGGCTGCTGTGACAGACTGTGCTCCTGGTTTTGGTTGTTTTTTAGTGCACTACCAGAAGATCATCCACCGGGACATCAAGCCTTCCAACTTACTCTTAGGAGATGACGGACACGTCAAAATCGCTGATTTTGGAGTCAGCAATCAGTTTGAAGGGAACGATGCCCAGCTTTCCAGCACGGCAGGGACACCAGCCTTCATGGCACCAGAGGCCATTTCAGACACTGGCAAAAGTTTCAGTGGCAAGGTAGGTCTTTGCTTGCAGCTGGTGGCTCCTGGGACCCCCAGGCATGGCACAAAGGGCAGCACCATGCCTGCATCCTTTGCGTGTTGCCCTCCCGGGCATTGTGGTGCGAGTTAAGGTTGTTATGAAGTAAAACTGAAGCTCTAGTTCTGTGTTCAGTCCAGGCCAAACTGACATTAGTCGCTCTGTGCAGCGGGCAGACAGCCTTTGCTGTGGATCCCTGCCCTGACACGAGCCACGTTAGAGCCCTTTCCCTGCCCAAAGGGAAGGAAGAAACTCGGGGTTTCCTTCTGAAATAATCAAGAGGCACAAGGGGCTGCTGGACACCAAGGTCATGTCTTCATCCCCTGAAAGCAAGGGGCACTGTGTAGTGCTGGGATGCAGCTGTGGGGATAGGGTCTGGTGTCTGTTTTTTGCCTGGAAGAAGACTTCTGAGGCTCAGCTCTGCTTTGTTCAGCCCGGAATGGTGCCACCTCCTGTGAGAAGGGGCTGTCTGCTGGTCAACAGCGAGGACAAGGGTGGCAGCATCTGGCCCAGTGCAGTCCTCACTCCCCAGGCCTGCAACAGACGCCTTTAGGAGCCCAAATTCTGCACAGTAAATCAGAAGATGTTAAACACGTACAAATACTGTTCTGTGCGTCGGTGGCAAAATCCAGCTCATGCAGATCGTCTCTGTGTGCGTCTCCCTCACTGCCTGCTCGTGCTTTCTTTCAGGCGCTCGATGTCTGGGCCATGGGAATTACCCTGTACTGCTTTGTTTTCGGGAAGGTAAGGTGGCTTCCAGCGCTGCAGCCCCACGTGGGAGGGTCTGCCCTTTGGCTTTGGACTCATTACTTTCCAAGTGAAGGCAAATATTAGAAACAAAGACCTACCTTCTGCAAGCTCCTGTTGTCCCAGTTCACCCTGCAGATGAGAAGGGGCTTGACGACGTGATCAGTGGTGTCTAGAGTTGGCCCCTGTACTCGGAGCGCTTGTTTGTGCTACAAACCCGGACGGAGCAGCATCGGTGGCACCGTCAGTGTTTGTCAGAGGGTTATCCAGTTGCCTGCGTTTAGAAATAAGGCATCTGGCTGAAGGGTAAGAGGTGGCTGGGGGAGACAGCAGAGGCAGAACTATCTCCATTGCTGGTGTGAGATTGCTGAGCTAAATCTGGGTGGAAAACATTCTCTGACCTGCATCTATAATGATGTCTAATTTGGGCCAAATCCTCAAGTGAAAGGGCATAACCTTGATTTTATATTCAGTTATAACCTCAGGGTGACATTAGTTCCCTTCTGTGACAAGCACTGGAGGACAGAGGGAATAAAAAGCCAAGTATAAGGATAGGTTTGTCCGTTCCATGTGAACCCATATGGGAAATATTGTACATTTGGTACCCATTTTATATTGTATAATTTAATCTGGCCAGGCAGGCTGAGATGGGGCCTGCTAGCAGCCCACAGCCCTCTAGAACAAGTGTACCAGCTCCTTCAGTTTTGATGCAGATGTTCACAGGACCTGTGAATGTGCTGCTCCTGCATCCCCACAGCCTTCACTGCAGCTGGGTTCACTGCCCACCAGTCCTGCCTGCCCTGCCCGTCTAGGCTGAGGGAATCCAGTGTAAAAAGATGTGCTGGAGAAAAATATGCTTTATAGCCTGATACCTGAATTTACAGTGGAAACTCAGGTGTTTTAATGGTAATACCTAGCTCCAGATGATGCTTGTCATGGAGACACCTCAGGAGAGAGACACAGCAGCTGGTGTCGGTGTCTCCACTGTGCGGGTAGAAGTGGGCTGGTTGGAGGGGGGTACCTCAATCCAGTTATGTATTCCCTAGATCCCTTTAATTAAGAAACGAATTAATTTGTTGCGGGGGTGGGAGGGGGCAGATTTTATTTATTTGCACTTCTGTGTGAAATTGAGAGTGCAAACACAGAGCGTTCTTCTGTTACGTGAATGACAAAGGCTGCAGCGGTGCCAGGATCTCTGACAAGTGGAAAATCTTGTGTTTGCTTTACAGTGCCCTTTTATAGATGAATATATCCTGGGTCTTCATAACAGGATCAAGAACAAGCCTGTGGAGTTCCCAGAAGAGTAAGTAAACTTTACTCAGCTACTGTAAAATAAAGTTCAGGATTCGGCGTTACTCACTGTGCAGTGTAAATGCCGGGAGGTCACCACGGAGGGACAGCCGAGGGCAGGAGAGGTGCTGCGTGCTGTCCTGGGTCCTTCACGTGGATTTTGTGCAGGTATTGTTCTTGAAGCAGTGCAGCAGCCTCTGCTGCTCCTGAGTCCACGCTGTGCAGACAGGGACCTTGTGGAAGGTGTCCTCACGCTGCCGTGCGCGGGCTCCACCAGCCGGAGCGGAGATGGCTCCGTCTCAGCGCCCTGCAGTGGTTGTGCTTCACAGTCAATGGAGAGGTGATTAAAACAGCCCGTGGAGCCGGGGGCGTCGTTCTTCCCATCTGAAACAGGACGGGCTGAGTACCCACTGCTTGTTGGACTGCCAACGAGTCGTGGGTCTGGGGCCGCGCTGGCAAGCCAGCCCTGTGCTGCTGGGCACGAAGGCTGGTCGCACCACTTTGCCGTGTTCCCACCGATCCCACAGGTCTTTGCCTTGACAGCACTGCAGCAAAAAAAAAAAAAAGATGTTTATATTTTCCCTGGCAGTCTTCTGGCTGCTTGCTGGGGCCCTGGCAAAATGCCCACCCTCCCTCAGCCATCATATATTTGGGTTAGCAGTCAGCTTGCAAGGGACTGTTCCCATGTGGGGCTGCAGTGAGTTACTAACAGTTAATGGGCTAACTGGGTAGTGCTAAGAACCTTTTCTCCATTCAGACGTTTCCTTCAGCGGTAATTCAGCTGCCTGATTTATTTGGGTTTCTCAGTGACCTGCTCTCCCAGTCTAAAAAAAGCTGCACCCCTCGTTAGGCTGTTGGAGGAGCAGAGAGTTACTGGGTATTGTTGGCTCTCTAAATGCATCTCTTTGTTAGATAAAGGTAGTTACAGAGACGCCCATAAAGCTCGAATTCACTGGACTGGATCCACCCTGACCTCCCAAAGAATTAGCACCTCGCTACATTTAGGAATATTTTGGTTTCAATTTGTTTCACCATGGCTACAAAAGACACATTCCTGTTTGCAGACAGCCCATGGAAACTCACTGCTTGTTTCCTGACAACCTTCAGGAGAGAGATGGAGCTGACAGTACCGGCGTCCTTGTCCCCTCCCTTCCCTTAGAGACGCTAGCATAAATATTTATCGCTCTGGAGTTCTCATTCATGTCAGTGAGTCGTTGGCATGACAGGAGGTAAATGGGGTTAGCTCACACCCGGACAATCCTGGCATGGCTAAAAAGCAAGCTGGAGAAGTTTCTGTCCAGACATGCGTTAAGGGGGCCAGGATCTCTGCGTAGTCCCTGGGGAAGAGCTGAAGCCCAGAACAATGTTCTCTGAGCTGCGGGCACCCTGTAAAATGGTGCTGGCAACCCCCCAAATGGGTGCTGAGCTTTGTGGTGCTGGCTTTTTCCTGAGAGCTGTTACAGGACTGTGACTGTGAGAAATTCCAGCCAGCGCAGGCTTTTCAGATGAAAAATGCCATTGGGTACAGCACATAGAACAGAGAGGAGGAGAAGCAGAGACAGGGAGGTGCCATCTGTTACCTGGCCACAACCCCCCTGACACTTTGCAGTCGTGTTTCCAGGGACCTTCCTTAGGTCATACTCCTGTGCTGGGCAGAAATCAGTCTGGTGCCCAGAAATATTAGGTGATTAAATATTCTATTTCTTGTATTTTAAATGAAGCCATTGCCAGTTTGGCTCAGATATGACGTGAAGTATTTTCAAAGCACCATCTCGCCTGCGTCTCAGTGTGGTCCTCCCGTAGGAGTCTGTGCTGACCTGCTAAATGCACTGTCACTCCCTACAGCTCTTCCTCGGTGCCTGGAGCTCATCTCAAGGGTAGCACCATCCTTCTTGTTCCCACCTAAACTGTCACCTGCAGTGCAGCCTAGCAAGTGGGACAGCTCTGAGGACTCATCCTGCCCTTCCCTTGTCTGGGGTGGATTGCCCATGTACTGCAGACCCCTGATGCGACTCTGGAAGCGTTCAGTCTCTAAACTGAACCCTCTTTCTGCCCCTTCCCATGGAACGAGCAGCATTTCCTTGTGGTTGGCTGGTTGTTAAAAATTCCATAACCAAAGTCCACATAAGGTATTCATAAAATATTAAACAGCAGCTCTGTTTTCACCAGACTGGAATATCCCTTACTGTGGCATGGTCTTTGTTTAGGTTCATGGTAGTTTATTCTCTGCTCCGTTTGGGGGTGCAGAGGAGGTGGGCACAGCTTGTGAAACACTCATCGGTGGTTTCCGTCTGAAATCCAGCCCTGCTGGGTGGGGAGTGACATCCTCTGCTGCCAAATCCCCTCTCCATGCAGAAACGTAGCTTCTCAAAAGTCATTTGTGATACAGACTCTCAGCTGCCTAATGGGATTCTGCCATGCCCTGGCATTTGATTGCAGCAGCACTTTGATCAGACAGATCAAGTGTGTTTTAAAGACGCTGCCTGCATCAATAGCAACAGAAGTCACTGAAGCCTTTGGACCAGAGGGACAGCCTGCAGGACCAAGGGCCCTCTGTCAGTAGGGTGGCTTCTGGTTCAGGCATTGAGATTTTGGAAATAGTGTTTAAAACAAAAAAAAGTATATTTCTCTTAATCTCGTCTGGTTGTTCCCTCCTTATGTTACCCCACAGCTGAGCTACACAGGTAGGAAACACGGAGTTACCGAACCGGCTGCTATCAGCGTTCGTGGAAGCAGTTTAACTACACAGCCAGCAAGCTTAGCTGGGAACTGAGTGTCAAATGGGGATGCTGCTTCCAGCATGTGGTTGCTCGTGATGTAGGTTCAGCAAATCAGTTTGTGCCCTTTTTGTGTCATAGAGCCCAGCTCCAGCTCTGCTCTCCATAACACTTTGTCGTTCCACATTTGTCTGAAATTTCCATGCTATCCTTAAAAATGTCCTTAGATCCATTCGTCTGATCCCTTGTCCTGCGTTTTAAGAGTGTGCAGCTGCGTTAGTGGGCAGAACAGGGTAACCAGACCCCGCAGCAGTGGCCGTCGTGCCTGAGAAGGAATAAGCCAGCTAGACCTTCTCTTCTTAAGCTGGTTCGCAGATGAAGTATCTTCTCGGTGGAGCAGATTCTCTACCAGGGCTATGCATGCCTTGAGCACTTTAATTCCCTTGTTAACTTGTGCTGCTATTTTCCTTACTCTCTTCTTACTCAGAGCACAGATAAGTGACGAACTCAAGGAACTCATCCTACGCATGCTCGATAAAAACCCAGAAACAAGGATAACGGTCCCTGAAATTAAGGTAAATTGGGCATTCATGTTACAGTCTTTTGTCTCAGCTGATTTTGTTATTCCTTTGGTACCTTCTAATGAGGCAGAGCTGTTCCTGCTGTTTGTTTTAGGAGCTTTCTCTGGCACGCCGCCTCAGAAAGGGAGAGTGCTCGTTTTGCAGCGTCTAACAGCTCTGTCGCTGCTGCTTGCTTGGGGAATATTGACAAAAAGCTTTCTTGTTTACTTATTTAAATTAAAATTACTCAAAAGACGGCTGATCCTCAGCAAATCCCCATCAGAATTGACCTTGTCATGGGGACTGCTCACTGCAGAGCCTGTGCTGTCAGTGTTGGACCTGTGTTACAGGGGCTGGAAGTGTGTCCGCCGGTGCTTGCATGGTCAGTGACCTCAAGGCAGCACGTTTGTTTTTATCAGCTTCCCTTGGGAGATGCTTGTTAACACAGAGAGAACAACTAGAACTAGTAGAGCACAATGCTTCGCAGGGATTGGCTTCATTCTGGATTTGTATGGGCTTTCTGTCCTCCTGTCACCCCTCACCAAGGCCTTGGACTTGCTGGACACTCCAAGATTTCCACGGAGATCCATCAGCACCCTCTGCAGGGCACACAGCTCTGCTTTGCTTTGTCTCAGGCCAACACCAGCACCTTTGTCACCAAAGCTGACAGTAGGAAGATTGAGCTTCAGCAAACAAGAGCTTACCTCCAAACTCAGTCCTGAGCCCCCGTTTCTCTCTCATCACCAACATCACAGCACTCTACAGTTGAAGAGAGACCCACAGCTGTCTGTGTTCCTCCTCGTGCAGGTGCATCCGTGGCTGACCAAGGGTGGTGAGGAGCCGCTGCCGCTGGAGGAGGAGCACTGTACTGTGGTGGAGGTGACAGAGGAGGAGGTGAAGAACTCGGTGAAGACGATTCCGAGTTTGCCAGCTGTGGTACGTATAAACCACAACCTGTGCATGCTCTGCACAGATCAAGAGCAAGGTGCTTTGCTGAAGCTTTCAGCTGCTGAGGGAGGTTTGGAGAGGGTACACGTGTGTTCCTGGCATGAATAGCTTGGCCTTTCAACCCAGCATGGAATTCTTGTGTCTCTGAGTACTGCAGCAGCCTGACTCTGCAGGGCCTGGCTGTGGGAGTAGCCCTGTTCATCCCTGTCTGGCTGCTCTTGTAAGAGCTGTAGGGTCACACCCCCAAAGCGTCTGACATCAGACATTCCAGAGCACCAGAAGCATCCCAAGTGAGTTTTGTTTTGTCTAGAGGTTGCGAGTCACCTCATTTGGATCCTCACAGTGAAAGCTCCAAACCTGGAGGTGAGCTGGCCAGAGAATCAGGGAGAGGACCCCTGGCACAGAGGGTATACTGGCAGTTCTCTGCCAGCCTTGGGGGAACCACAAGTGGGTGTTGAGGGCTTCCTCAGCAGTTCATGTGTAGCCAGCTGGAGATCTGCTCTGGGCAGTTACTGCGATACAGATGCCTTTGGGGGGTTTCCTCGGGGGGAGGCAGGTGCTGAGGATGTTTTCATAGATCTTATAGTATGAAGTTAATGTAGACATCTGCCCCAACAGCCAGCTGGAGGAGTGAAAACCATCCTTTCCCCTGATAGCAGGACCTTTGCCTTTGAACCTGCAGGAGCTGGCAGTGCTCCCCGGGCATTGCCTGCCTGGGGGTATGGCCCAAGAGAGCTCTGGTGCCACCTCCTTGTGGGCTTGGACCACCATGAGCGGCAGGCAGCGGCAGGCAGCTTCACCTCCTGCCAGCAATGATCTGAGCTCACTGCCAGGGGAGTGGCCTTGGCACTGCCTGGAAGTCATGTAGCTCTAGCTGTAAAGCTGTCGAATTTTTAGAGAAGCTGTTGTTAGACTCCTTTGAACTATCTTCAGGGTGGTGGTATGTCAGTCCTGCTGTCATCACTGATCTGTTTTCCTTCCTCAAAGATCCTAGTGAAGGCCATGCTAAGAAAACGCTCCTTTGGAAATCCGTTCGAGGTTCAGACCCGGCGGGAGGAGAGGTCCATGTCTGCTCCAGGGAACTTACTGATGTACGTATGAACAGCCTCACCCGGCTCTGCTGCGCGTGCCAAGGGAAGGCGTGGGGGGAGGATGGAGGAAGCAGTTCGCAAATCTTTGGCTTGTCTAGATACGTATTGAAGAGTTTAATTCTTATCTCCTTTTTATGGACATCAGAAGAGGTGCCAGATGAGCCATGTGCATGTTTTATAAGCTGGAAATGAGATGGTGTGGTTTGTCTGGAGCCCGAGTCTGGGCAGAGGCACCATGGAGACACCTGGGCAGAGAGTGGAGACCACTTTGACATTGCTCTGTCCTTTGAGCAGGCAGTGTTCTCACACAGCCAGCTGTGAGATGGTGGAACATGTTGCCACTGAGTCATTTGGAGACTGGATATAAACGGCTACATTGGGATTGAACAAGGAGTATGCAAACTAATTACTATTAGATTCATCGACAAATTTTAAACATGGTGGTCTGATTGGACAGGGACGGAGAGATGTTTTTTCTGTCCTTTACTTTGTTCCTATGTTTTCTCCCTTGTGTTGGTTCCTTGGCTCCCTTTCAGAGCCAAGATTCCAGGCCATCAGTCCAGTCAGTGACAGCTGGACCATGAGCCTGACCTGGGACAGTTATTTTCATAGTCTCACCTGCAGAATCTGTAAGGCTGCAGTACACAACAAAGCTGAGTTGTCCCAGAATGATCCTTTCCCACCCGAAATCCCAGTACCAAGCCTAGCAGACTCCCACGAGGGTGTGCGAAGAGTCTCCCTGAACCTGTGACAGTGTAAGTCTCTCTCTCTCAGGGGAGTGTGGGGGTTCGAGGGCTCAGCCCAGTTAAACACGATGACGCTTTAGGACCCAAATCAGTTATTGCTAATTTGCCACACCTTCCTGCCTGTACCTTCACTATCATTCCAGAGCATCGCATTGCCCTGAGGTGGGAGAACTTTCGCTAAATGTGAAGATGAATGTATTGCACGCTTCCTGCTGTCCAGGACAGCTGATTTGGAGCACGGCAGGATTTCTGCTGTTCAAGCTCTGCCTGAATTGCTATTTCAAGGTGCTCTGCTGTTCTAGTACCTTGAGCCTGTTTCCAAAAGGGAACTTGTTTCCTTCCACCTTCATTTGAGATGCTCAAAAGTCCATGCCACTAACTAGCCAACTGGTGGGGAAGCGTTGAGGCTGTGGCTGGTTCCTGCCTGGAGCCAGATGCTCTATTATCTGCTCAGAATAAGTAAAATTAATTTGGTCTAATGTAGCCCTGAAGTTTCTGGTTAGTCACATTATCAGTGTCTAATCCCATTTAAAATCTTTTTAGACCTTCAAGACGAGCTGTGAGTCTCTCTTTTGACTTTTGTCTCCTTTCTAAAGTTGCTATAGTCTAGTTCTTCTCAGCTTACACAGAAATAGCGTCTTTCCCTGCCTCTACCCATTCCAGCCCCAGGTTTGGATTCAGTCTCCTTGTATGGGACTATACTAAAAGGTTTCTGAAAACCATGTGTCATATGCAGTGTGGAGCTGCTGTGTCCAGTGCCCCAGGTTTACAAGAACACGTCAGATCATGGACAGTGCTGTGGCCGTGCTGGGCCCAGCGGTGTACGCGCTTGGAGATGTCCAAAAAAAAAAAAGTGAATGGTCTTTGAACACGTCAGTTCTTCTCTGCACTAACCCCTGCCCTTAATTTCTCAGTCTCATGCCATCAGTACCGATTTTTGGCAGTAAAAATTGACTTTATCCTAAATTAATTCCTGCACAACTGGAGCTTTGAGAACCCATCTCGAGACACTTCTGTTTAAAAGAAAGTTGTTGGCTAAATCTCTTCAACAAATAGTGCTGTGTATTAAAGACCATAGCAGGGATGCTTTTTTTTTAATGGAATGTGGATTATTATTTCAAATTCTGAAAAATGTTTTGCTGGTTGAATCTGATGAAAATCACTTCAAATTTAAATAGATTTTTTGAATCTAATGACACTGATTTGAAGTGACCAGAGTCTCTGGGAATGTCCACTGCTCGGTGAGTTATCTCTTGATTACAGCGCTATTTCCATAGGGGCAAACAGAGCTGGACACTAAGCCCATCCAGTTCTTAACTTACAGCAGGTTGTTCTCTAGTAAAACCACCCTTAATCCACATGTAAAATATAACATGGGTGCAAATGTTACGAATAGCGCTGTGTTAGTTAAAATACATTTTGAGTGGCTCTGGATGACTATAAATTTCTAGGACCCAGCAGGAACAGATAATATTGATGTAGCATAAAGGCTCTGCAGGTTCCTGCCTGTCAGGCACCGCTTCCACCCTTGTAGCTGGACAGAGCTCCCCAAAAGTGGGGCTTGCCAGCAGGGCAGCACCCGCAGCCACCGTCGCTCTCTGGCCACGCTGCCGTGTGGTGCCACCACGAGCTGAGGGAAAAATGAGCCCCAAGTTGCCAAGCTCTGCACTACAGAGCTTCCCCTCCCCAGGGGCAGCATCTTCAGAGAGCGATAAACCAGCTTTTGTAAGATTGCGTCTCCTTCTAGTTACAGGTAGAGAATAACTTGTTGTGTTTCTATATAAGAAAAAAAGAAAAGCAATTGGAAAACTCCAGTTTCACATTCAGTTTAATTAGGCTCCCTGCGAAATTGCCGGAGCCCCACTCACTGCTGCTTCCAGCATCTTACAGCTGTGCCCATGCTGAGAACATATTTTGCAGGAAACCCTGCAGCTGAGTCTGCTTTCTGGTATTTGATGCCTAACTGATGGCTCTTAAAATGGATCTGTCCTTTCAGCTCTCTCTTTGGGATTTGGAGGGGAGGAAACTAATCACGTGGCTGGATCTCTCTTTAATTTCTGCCTGCATCACCTGTACACAGTATGCTGGGCGCCACTCTTGGCAGTGCTCTGTGCAGAAGCCTTTGCAGGAGCAGGAGGTCTTTGGTGCCTGCTGCAGCCTTTGTTCCCTTAGAGGACACCCTAAGACACCAGTGATTTGAAACTGTTCTTTAGTACTGGAGGAGAGGGGGCCTTTTCAGCACTCCCTAGACCTGGAAGAAGCAAATCCTCTCCTGGGTGTTAGTTATTGCTTAGTTTAGTATCCCTGAGAGGTAGAAAAGGGAGCTCTTACAATGCCAGGTGCACTCACCAGCTAGAAGGGAACTAAAATGAAGGTGGCCCCATTTAACAAGTCATGTTTTGCCACAGCTGCCTCTCCCACGAGAGCACCTCCCCACACCCCAAACCCATGTGCGCTCTCCCCTTCCCCTGCGAGCTGTGCTGTAGCTGGGCTGGGTGTCTGGGTGGCACCAGATTCTGCGCAGGATCTCCCAGAAGATGTGGTGACCCTGCAGACCGTGGCCAGGGTCAGGCCTGTCACTGACAGTGGTTGCAAAAGCAACTGATGGTTTCTAATTTTTCCTGTTGCAGAGTATTTTTTTAAACCCGGCTGTTCAGTGTTCTCAGCTCAGTTCTGGGTTTCTGTCAGTGTTTGCTACATTTCTTCTGCCTGCTCCAGATTTCTCCTAATTGAGTCAGCGCTGGCTTCACCACGTTTTATTTCTCTCATTTATTGTAACTGCTACCTATCAAATTAAGTGCTGTGTTTTGACAGACCCGATTTGCTTTCCCCGTTACGGCTGCCGTTACTATTGATGCAATGTGTTTGTAG
>NW_010410185.1:7094-12260 GCF_000710305.1 Buceros rhinoceros silvestris | reverse complement strand
CGTTTTTCCTTTCCCCGTTGCGCCTGCCGTTACTATTGATGAAATGTGGTTGTCAGCTCCTGTATGGGGGATCAGTTTGTAGTTAGAATCTCAGCCCCATTTCCAGCCTTCCCAAAGAGAGCAGGAGAGCCATCACTGCCCTTAGGACCATGCTGTCCATGCAGACGAGAGAGAGCGAGGTGAAGAAGTAGCTGACCCAGGTCTCTGAGCAGAAGCAGCTTCTCCCAAAGCAGCCCAGAGGTACCTGCCTTGTGGGGGCTTTGTGCTGAGAAAGTCCAAGGGCTCGGTGCTGCTGTAGGGCTGCTCAGAAATAGCCTGGCTGCTCTGGGGGCATCTCTGCAGCCTTTCAGCATCCTCTTTGACAACGGAACAGCTGCAGGCTGGGTTTGAATTTGCCAGACGCTCCTTTGGTCTCTGCTAGTGCTCAGTGTCTGTCTCTCCAGTCCCGGGAAGGTTTTGAGTAGGTACCACGTAGCTGCTGTCAGAACAGAGCCAAACCCAACAAAAAGCCATATCAATTGTCACTGCAGAGAGAGAACTGCGTGTCTCGTGGGAAGTGCCGTGCCCCACGGTGCAGGCAGATATCCTGACAGTCCACCCAAGGACCGAGGCACCGATTGTGGCACAGGATTTTCCCCTGGCAAAGACCCACCATCAGCAGCACCCTCCAGCAAGTGTCCCTGTACTGGTGTGGCTCTGCCCGCACTGAGCTCAGCTGCTGCTCACCCCATGGTGGTGATGGCATGACCAGGACAGGACACACAACCCCTAGAGGTGCCAAATTACCTGGCCCAGGAAAGCACTGGTGGACATCAGCAGTGTGCTGGGAGCCATCTGGAGCTTTCAGCAGCGGTAGGGGCTGGAGTGGGTTTGTACCAGTGCTACCAGTGCCTGTCCTTCAGGCTGCAAGCTGACGTGACCGACGCTCCATCCTCCATTTCACTCTGCTCGATAGGCTTGTTAGGTACAGAAATACAAGCTCCTTTCCCTGCTGCCATCATCGTCATGATCACTTTCTTCCTTTGTCTCATTGTTTTGCTCTCAGGGACAGGCACCTCTTAAACACATCTGTACATTTGCATCCGTCTTTAAGGTAATTCGGTGTTTGTGTTTCCCCTGGGTGCTGTAGAAACACGTGTCCTCTCCTCAGCCTGCGTGATTTGTGTGGTAGTGAGAGCATTCGGCTCCATCCTTCCTTCCTGTAGGAGCTGTTTTACTGCAGTAATTCTCTGTGTGACACTAATGTTTATGTATGCTTTTTATAATTATTATTACGTGTGGATCTTCGGCATTTCAGCCTTCTTTGGGGAGGAGGGGTGAAAAAAAACCCGGTTTGGTTTTAGCAAGAACTGCTGCTCAGCCCCGTGTTTGCAGAGGGAATAGCTACAGAATTCGGGAAAGGCTGAGCCTTGTGATTTGGACTCAGGTTTAGTATTTAGTGTTACGGAAAAGAAATAGAGCCAGAGCCATCCCTGCTCCAGCTGCTGCACCCCTCCACTGCACTTCTGCCTCTGCTGCCACGCTGGGAGGGCTGGGGGCTGACTGAAATCGGCCTCTCTGCGTGACCACCCACCCCACCTCAGGGAGGGCTTCGTTAAAACGCAGTCATTTGCCCAGACCCTTCTAGAAAGCTGTATGTCCATTTAATTCTGTTAAATTATGAAATAACATTTGATGACAGGCTGCTTACAGACATCTCGGTGTGAAGTCTTGGGATCTAGTGCTCAGGCAGGACACAGCCTCCATCTGGTCTGTGAGGAGAGACCAGGAAACAACCCGGCGCCTCTGAATCCCTTTGGGAGCAGCTCCACCGTTCTGGAGACTCTGGCCTGGCTTATTGCTCCAAGACGAACGCATGAGCTCGAGCCAGGCTGCCGCCTCCTCCGAGGGAGGCAGGGCTTGCAGAGGTACTCCCGAAACAGTTAGACACTGAACTCAAACGAGATCCTCCAGAAACAGTCAGAATCCGACCCCAAACAGCATAGGGAAAACCGGCTTCAGGTAGAAGCATCCAGGTTTTCTTGCCTTTTACAGCAGAGCTTTGGAGAAGCAGTTACAGTATCAAACCATCACTCTGATAGTTAAAAATTAAAAATCAGATTAAAGAAAAGCAAACCAGAACTCCCCAAATACAAACTGGGTAATTCTGGAACATTGCTGCTGGTCTGCAAGACTTTCTCCAAGAGCCAGATACCTCCTTGGGATGCTGCAGCCGTGAGAAGGACATTCAGGGAAGCCAAAGCTCAATCCTGCGGGTGCAGAGACCAAGCGAGTGTACAGGCAGGAGCTGCGTAGCGCTGCAGCATGTCCAGCTGGGATATTGCTGAGCTGTTTACGTGGCACCAGCTCGATAGGCTGGTTCTCTGCTATTCCCTCAGAATATTGATGCTGTTGACCTGGGTTTACTGTTGGAAAAAACGCCCTCTGCTTTATTTCCTGCATTGCTCTGTGCTGATAATCTCTTTATTCCCTTGCTGTTCACATAGACAACAGGGGAGCAGAGAAGGAAGCAGGGACCCGGAGCTGCCCGACGTGTGTGAAGACGAAGCTACATCCTGAAGCCGCCGGGCTGTGGCAGGCTGGTCGCTCACGTGCTGCTGCTGTTGTACCCATCGTGGTGTTGTCTAGCACACATCCGCCCTCATCACCAACTCCAGGGCTGCAAAGCAAAAAAGCAAAAAAAAAAAAAAAAAAAAAACCCAAAAGGACACACCCCCAAAAACAAGAAAGGTTAAAGCCAGTCACAGCAAAAAAAAAAAAAAAAAAAAAAAAAAAAAAACCCGAAATGGACCAACCCAGAAAACCAGAAAGGAGGAACAGAGCAGCAATAAGGAGAAGAGTGAGTCCCTCGGGCAGCGCGGCCGGAGAGGGCGGCTGCATTCCTCGTGCGAGGTGTCCGTGCGCTCCTCCCTGTGTGCCTTGCTCTCCACTTGTGCTTCACGCCTGGGCTTTGTAGTTGGGTGTCTTGGCTGATGAATGTGGATTTATTTGTAATGCAGCAAACCAAACGTTGTCTCGTGGGTCATTCGCCCCGGAGACTTTCTCCTTGCTTTTTTGCATTCCCTATTTCAAGCATTGGGGAAGAAAAATTACATTGGAGCCAGGTTTTATATCAGAGGGGAACTTTTATTTAATGCACAGGTAAAGCAGTTCTCTATATCAGGACACAGTCCTGCTCCTGTTGGAGCCGATGGCAGAATTTCTGTGGATATCAGTTACATGGGGATGGGATTGTGCTTTCGGAGTGAGCACTGTCCACTCTATGCCTTTCTTGCTCTTTTTTCCCTTCTCTTCTTGTCCCTCACTTTGCACAGTGTAAATCCTGCTAGCGCTGGTGGCTTTAGTCAGGGCAGTGTCGTGAAACAGAAGACCACCACGATATTCCCTGTAACGTGCAGTGAGCCTTTGAACGTCACAGAGGTCTGGAGCGGTGGGATGTGCCGTTCCACGCGAAGGCTCAGTGCCCCCAGGACCCGGCGGGCTCTTCCCACAGCACCGGGACTGTGGGGCCTCAGCTGCACCCAGCCCTGCGCACACAGACGGTGGTCTCAAAGCTGAAAAGAAGCGGCAGGGTTGGGGGGTGTTTTATTTCAGGGGGATTTCCTTTCCCTCACTCATCAATTAGCTCTTTCAAAATTCTGTAGCTCATGCTTTTAAACTTTAATTTCCTCGTAAATGACCCAAACTGGGAGAGCTCCCTAGGATGGAAAAATTTGGTGGAGAGCTTTTAGACTAAGGAAAGCTACCAATGACACCAAAACTTGATCTTTTGTTTTTAAGGCTTTAATTTTATTTTATTTTAAGTCTGTAAATTTTATTCACGTGCTGATGCTGCTGTTTTGTTCATAGATTGCTTCTAAACTGGGGATTAGAAGCTTCATCTTTACACTTTGGCAAGAGGTGAGATTGCACTGCAAAGGGCAAGCGCAGCTATTCCAGTGGCTGTCGACTGTACAGGCCGTGTGTGTAATCAGGGATTTCACTCTTGCACTCAGAGTAAAATCCAGTGACACCAATCCATCAAAACATAAGTCAGTATTTTCCCTTGAGCTTGACGGGGTCTGGGCATCCCTGGGAAGCCAATGGGATCGGATCCTTATTTTAAAGTACTTAAAGGACACTATTAAACTTGATTCCAACATAATCATCTTACTATACTTTTTTTAGGTTAATTCTGAGGGCTTGGGACTTTGTTCCCTAATTTTTTGTGCAAGGGGGTATGTGTACGAGGGTTGTTGGTAGTGGCTGATGTACCTGTGTTCCCATCCTGTTGACTGCAATCTAGTTTGGTGGTTCCCCATGTTTTCATAGCTGAGCTTTGCTGCCAGTGCCTTTGCTGCCCATCCCAGCCTGCCTCCTCCCCTCGCTGCCTTCAGCCACCTCACCGGGAGGCGCAGAAGCAGTGGCCAGCCTGGGCTCTGCCTGACAGCTCACCTGTAAATACTGGTAAATTGGGAAATATTACCACAGCGATTAGGGAGACCTTTGATTTTGGAGGCGTTGGATCCTGTGACTGTTACTGCTCTGGGCTTGTGCTCTGCATCGCTCGCATCATCCCGGTGGGAAATCCTTCTTTCGTGCGACTGCCTGCACCAACGGCGTGCTCAGCAGCCTCCAGGGGCCTGGGGCCAAGATACGTCCCTACCTTCTCGTGAAGATGTAAGTGCCCAGTGAAAGGGAGTGAACATGGAGATGGGGACGTGATTTTAACGGTTGGACTCTCTGATCTTAAAGGTCTTTTCCAGTCTGAACAGTTCTGTGATTTCCAGGCGTAGAGCCCACATGTTCAGTGCTTTGCCGGTGCTCGGTGTTCCTGTCCTGCCGCAATGAAAGACAGTCCTTCCTTGGGACAGCGCTGTCCCCTTTGTGTGGGTGGTGGGGAAGGCACCCCGAGGAGATGGGCATCTCGGGAAATGGAAGAACCTTTCCAGAGGAAGGACCGTGCTGCAGCGAGTTCTGTGATTTCCAGGCGTAGAGCCCACATGTTCAGTGCTTTGCCGGTGCTCGGTGTTCCTGTCCTGCCGCAATGAAAGACAGTCCTTCCTTGGGACAGCGCTGTCCCCTTTGTGTGGGTGGTGGGGAAGGCACCCCGAGGAGATGGGCATCTCGGGAAATGGAAGAACCTTTCCAGAGGAAGGACCGTGCTGCAGCGTGGGTGGGTTCTGC
>NW_010410185.1:0-6974 GCF_000710305.1 Buceros rhinoceros silvestris | reverse complement strand
GGCGGCTGGAAGGTGGGGTGTTGTGTGTGCGTATGACTTAGCGTGGACAGCAAACTGCTCCACTTCTCCAGGGCATGTCTGCAGTGGTGGTTGAAGCAGCGCAAGGGCTTTCTTTCCTGGCCCAGAGTCTACAGAAAACCATGCTCTGACCAGGTCCCTCCCACCCGGAATTGACCTGGACTATGCTGTGATCTGTGACTCTGAACACAGCCTTCCGTTGGGTGAGGGGCGGAAAGGAGCTGGAGAGCTGGTCGCTGCCTTTCCCCTTCCCTGACGGAGAGCCAGGTATGCTCAGAGTCGCTGCTCGCAGCCGCCCAGGCCCTTGGGCAGTAACCACAAGCCATCAATGAGAGTGTTCCAAAAAAACAGTGTAAATTCAAGAAAAAATAAATTGTGACTTTTGAGGATATAACTCGGATCCTCTGTGCCGTAATTTCGCTGCTGTTCCTGATTTGTAGGCCTGTTCTGTTAGTGTTCATGTCTCTTGTTCTACTGGATGTTAAACCTATGGTCTGTATGTACTCTGCTAGAACTGAAGCATGATGTATATGCACTCAGAACTGTAATGGCACGTGGCTGTTACACTGTAAATATGTACCATGAATAGAGAGGCTATTTTTTGCATGCTTTTGTACTCTAGAACTGAAGACAAAACGACAATAAAGCCCACAGAAATGACGGTCGGTGTAAGTGCAGTTCCTAATGCGGCGCCCGCTGCTCTTCAAGCCCTCGCTGTGCTTTTAGCAACAGCAACGAGGGGTTTACAGGGCTTCCACTGCTCCTTCCAGCCCTGCCCTTTCCCTGTTGGCTTTTCCTTGGGTGGAGAGGCTCAGTGCTTCGGTACCAGCTGACAGCGTCTTGCCGTAGTGTGACCTGTGAGGTTGTCTCGCTGCATTTGCTTCCAAAGAAACAAGCAGTTTGCTTTGAAGAGGGGTTGGCCGTGGCTAGAGGTAACTCAGCGCGGTTGTGGACACCACAGCAGATCCTGGGCTCATCTGGTGCTGCTGGGCAGGACTGGATGGCTGATCCCATGGTGCTCCGGGGACCTTCCTCCAGGTGAGGCACGCGGAGGAACCACTCTCTTCTTGTTCTTTTAATAGTAAAAGTAAAAAGAAAAGGTGGAGGGATTTACTTCATCACCTGTCAGGAAGGTTCAGCCCAAACACGATGGGCCCAGTAACGCTGAGCACCCCGGTTAGTTTAGGGGTGTATATACGGGTATATGCTTTGCTGGCACCCTCTGAGTCTGAGCGTCAAAGGTCCTGAGGTACAAAGTTCTTGTAGACAACTGGCTTCAGAGCTTTGGTCATGGAGCTGTCACAACCTTTATTTGTTCTTCTGACGCAGCCTGTTCCTGAGTACCACAATGAGCTGCCCAGGAGGATCCGAGTCCCCCTGAACCCAGGGGAACAGCCGGGCTGTGTGTCTCCTGGAACAGCTCATCGCTCGGGGGCACAGAACCCAGTCCCTGTGGTTAAGCAAAGCAGACCGGGATTCCCCTTCCCATGAGCTGAAGGTTTTCTTGGCTTCGAGGTCAGAGGACAGAAATGGGGAGACCCCAAACCTCTCCAGCCAGGTATGGTCTCACACACAGGTCCATGGTAGTGACCAGACAGCAGAAGTAAATGGAAAAATAAGCAACTTGGCTGTGCTGTACCCTGCAGCGTGTTCTTCCAGCAGAGCTGGACTGTTTGCTGCTGCGCTGTCAGGAGGGGATGCGCTGTGGTGTGAAAGCCCGGGTTTGCTGGACGTTGTTTCTAGGCAGGCTTTGCCATTTTATCTGCCTTGGCAAAGTCCCCAAGAGTGTGCGTACCTTTGGAAAGCCCCAACCTCCCTTTCCTCCCTCCCTGAAGAAAGCAGGAGCCCCTTTGTGCTCTGAGCCGATTTTTGTCTGCTGGCAAACTCATCACAGACACGTCCCTGTCTGAGCTGATCCTTGCCTCTCCCCCGGCAGCCGCCGGAGGATGAGGCACGTCCCTCCTGGTTAGGCTGTTACAGCTTCATTCTCCTGTTCTGCTGGCAGCAGCGGCAGCCTGCACTCCGAGGTGATGGCTGGGGTTTCCCGGTGAACCACACTAATACAAAACCCCCGCTGTTTATTTTGCAAACACAGCAAAAAGCACTTTGTGACCCCGTTACTTACAACAAAGCAATTACTGCTCTCAGGTGCAGCCCCAGCTGGAACAGAGAGGGGTTTTCCTTGAGTGTTAAAAGCCACGTGGCTTTATTTCTCACCTGAAGATGGTTCCTTCTTTTAAAGCTCAGTCTTTCCATTTTTGTTAAGGGCACGACCCTCTCTGGCTTGGGGATGAGAGTGAGTGGCTGCAGCTCTCCCAAAATCACGGCAGAAACGGCCGGGGCTCGGTGGCTGCAAGGGGCAAGGGCTGACTGGGTCAGGAAAGGAGGGAACAAGCTCCGTCAGCAGCTCCTGTGGGCTCCCTGAGGCCACTGAACATCACTCGACACTTCTGTCCTCCTTTTCTTCCCCACCCCAGTTGAGTTTCACAGCTTGTTTCTGGCTCACCAAGGCCAAACAGCGACCGCGGAGCTGAAACCCCTGTGGGGCTGGCTCGCCCAGTGCTGCAGCCATCCCGACCAGGTGAGGAAGGCACCGCCTTGCTTTGCGCGATCGGAGAAGGAATTTGTGTGATAAGAGCAGAAAACCATGCCTGGATGTGTCCCAGTGCCACGGTAACAGGGCTGAACCCGCTGCACCCACCAGGAAAGGAAGGAAACCAAACCGCCCCGCAAGAGGGACGGGCAGAGGCTCGGGTGTGCGAGCGGGGACAGCGGGCGCTCGGTACTGCACGCTTCGGCTGCTTTAATGCGACCTGCTCCCACGCCGGGTGGATTAATATCCCTGTGTTTTGTCACCTCGGTGGGTCACATCGCCGCTGGCACGCATCCAGCCCCGAGGCATGGTCGGGGACGTGTCCCAAGCCAGTAAATTCCCCCGGGTGCCCTGGCCCAGTTTGAAAGGGTTTGCTCCATGGATTTCGGGTCATTTTAGGATCTTGCTGGGGACTCGATTTGGGCCTTGATCCAGCCAGGAGGATGGCTGGAAAGCCGTCCCCCCTCATTTTCTCTTCAGTGGGCTGGGTTTCAAACTGGATTTCTTGAGCAGTAAATTATAATTTAGTGCTTATTATAATATTCATTAAGAGCTGACTTCTGCTGTAGCATTATACCAAACACTAATTATTAGAAATTAAGGCGACAGGAGATAATAATATTCTGAGTTGTGTAAATAGGAGTAGTAACAGCCCAGGAGGGATAAAGCGAGGTGAAGCAGCAGAAGAATTCCCTTTCCACGGGGAAACAAGGGGTAATCAAATCCCCAGGAGCAGGCGGAGGGGAGCCACAGGTGCGTGGGCAGAGGGTGAGCAGTGGGCTGCGGGCAGAGGAGCTGCCGGGGGGGAAAGGGACGAAAATAATCTGAGCTGCTTGTGGGTTCGAGGGCACTAAGTGTCCGGTTTTGGGGCATCACCACCTGCAGGGTCCACCCAGGGAGAGGAGCTCCAAAGGCTCGGTCCTGCCTTGCCTGTGTTTCTCTTGTTCATTTACTTGGCTTGTTTGTTTGTTTTCCCTCTCCAGACTGAAAATAACTTTCCTACGATGATTCCAGCCGAAGACGGGAAGGTGTTTCTGCTGGGTCTGATGTGGGATGCCGGGGCATGTCCTTCGTGCTGCGGGTTTGGGTGCTGGTAAGCAGCTGCTGCCTGGCCTTCGGGCAGGGGCTGGCTACGAACGGGTGGTGGGTTCAAAGCAAAACGCTGCGTCCTCAAGTACAGCCGAGGTGGAGCTAAACCAGCCTCTGAATCACATTTTATTGTGGGCCATGACTGCCGCTAAAACTGATCCAGCTTCCTGATCCAGCTTCCTGATCCAGCTTCCTGCATGCACATGCCTGGTCTCTGTCACGTAACACCCAGGAAAAGCGTCTCCTGCTCACTGAGGGTAAAACAACTGGTATCTGAGGAGACACTTGGCATTTCTTGGTGTGCAGGAAAGTGCTGGAGATGGGGGGAAGCACAACCCAGCCTTTTCTGCCGTGGCCGGTCTCCTGGTGCCCTCTGCTGCCGCTGTCTCCTGGCCCTGCCGTGGTTTCAGGAGCTCAGGGCAGGCTCCTGCTGTGATGGGACGCCCCGATTTTGCCTCCTTGGTGCTAGTTTTGTGCTCTGACAGTATTTTCAGTTTCATACTGTAACACTGGGCAAGGTGAGCACCCGTGAGCATTACCCTCCCTCCACCGGAACTTCGCTGATATCCATCCCGTTCCCTATTTTAGTGAAAATGTTCTTAAAAAAGGATTTTTAATGCTTATTTCAAAGTCACGGGTATTTTTAACACTAGCATTACTCCCTGTCACAAACAGTTGTTCTTCACTACACTGCTACCACACCTGTCACCGCACTGTGCTGGAGCTCCCGCTCCCAGGGACACTCTCCATGGCTCTTTGGGAAGGATTATATTTGGTGACAACCTTCTCCATGTACCCCAACCTGCCATGGTTAAGACTTGTAGCTTTAATGCTGATTTTCATGAACAGAAATAAAGAGGAGACATAAGCTGCAGGATTTTAATAACAGTGGAATTTCAGAAGCCAGTAGCTCTGGAAGGGTCACGGCAAAGTTCCTTTTGTCTGCAGAGAGCTGTCTCGTGTCATTTTTATCAGCAGAACGGTTTTGTCATCAGCCACCCGCGTTTAATCGCGGCCGAAGAGAAGCCTGAACCAAGGGCTCAGTGTAGTCTGGCTCTGGTGGCTGTAAATGGCTCTGATGTGTTTGTAGCCATGATTTATTCCTACATCAACCCCCACCCCTTTTCGGAAATCAATGCCTTGACAGCTCTGCTCCCACGGGAGAAGCCAGGTCACCTCCTGACCCACCAGCGGGCTCTTGGGGGTCAAGTTACCGCCGCAGTTTCTAAGCAGATTTTTCAAATGCTGCGCAATTTGGGATGAGATGAAACAACGTGTACCAGTGGCTGCGTGATTTCTGCCACAAAACTGGTGGTAACGGTGTAAAACGGAGATTCTCTACAGTGGACGCTGTATTAATCACGTTTTTCTACTCTTCAAACTCCAAGTTAACCACTAGATAAGTTTGAAGTCACCAAGTTGTTTTCTAAACAGGCCAGTTAATTCTCACCGACTCCCCGTCTTTCCCTCCCCTGAAGTCTCCTCTCAGCACACAGGGATGTTCTCTGCTGCGGTGAGAGCTCAGCAGACATTGATTTCCTCCCTGAGGAGTTCAGGAGCCACCAAGTCCTGCAGGTCTCCAGCCACACATCGAGGGCGCATCTGTTCAACGAGGCTGGTTTTACCTGTGTGAAGTCTTCAGAAGTCAGGGAAGAAAGAAGCACAATGTGTATTTTATGCTTTTAATACATTTTTTTAATTGTAGTTACTTTTAAATTACTCACACGTTTAATGTCTTCCAAACCTCTATGCGAGTAAAGCAGGAGTTAGTATCGATATTCCACGAGACATCTGCAGAGTCAAACCCTGCTGGGCCCAAGGGAAGACGCCCCTGGACTGTAATGAACCTTGAATCGAGTATGTGCAGAAGGAGGTTAACTAAGGAGCTTCAAAGGACACAGATGTGTCAGTGTCCACAACAGCTGGAACATCAATAAGATGAACTTTGCTGTTGGTGGAAGGAGGACACTGGACAACAAAAAAACCCAAATAAACAATATGTATATATAAAGCAACATACACTAAAGCAAGACAAGGTGATGGAGCTGCTCATTTCCTCCCCTGGTTCTGTATCGCCAGTCGATGGAGCAGCTGCGCTGCCCTCGCTTACAGAAAACACAAGCCACCTCCTTGCAAACACACGTGGAGCGGAACCCCAGCATTTCGTGTTGAAATGCAGAATTGATGCAAACAGATCTGGTTCTCCTCAGAACCTCGACACCAGCGGCTTCTTTTTTTTTTAAGTAATCCTTATAATAAACAAGCATTACATTGTTTCAAAGTCAACGTTCATAAGGTCAGGAAGGCACAGCCGGGTTATCCAACCCACAATTTCTTCCCACTCACCAGTTACACTTACATTTTACAGGGATTTTTTCTCCCTCTGCTTTCCCAGGGAGGGGCTAAATAGGGGCAAAGTGATGCAGTTCAACAGTTTTTAGTCTAGATCCTAGCAGGATCGGGGCAGTAAGGGATTAGGGGAGATGCCTGCAGAAAGATAAGCCCCTATTGTTTTAAGGAAGCTGTCTAAATTATTTCCCTGCCTTTTCAGAACACCCATTACAATAACTGATCATGCTTCTTTATTCTTTTGCTTTTCTTTTCAACATCTTGCAGCACAGCTTGCAGTTTCTTAGAGTTCTGTGTCAAGAAAGCAAAGCTTTCTTTGAAGTTGCTGGTCCCGTGCTCCCTACAGATGTTCTCAAGCCCATCAAACCATTGCAAAATCTTCTCGAGCTCAGCCCGAACAGCCTTCTGCTCTTCCAGTTCCGCTCGCAGTGCCTGCCCCGCGGACGCCTCAGCCCGGTACTGCTGCTGCAGCTGACGGATCTCATCCTGGAGCGCTTGGAACTGCTCTTTGCTGTAGGGATACTGCTCGTGGACCTTGTCCTCGGGAAGCAGCACATTATTAGGGATGTTTAACACCAGCTGCAGAAGCACTTCTTCCATTTTACTGAAGAGTTTGTCAAAATGCTCCTTCATGAAGAGGAGGAATTTCTCCGTGCTCTTCCGGATTTGGAAGGGGCTGATTTTACAGTCGGGAAGCCCGAGCAGCTTCTTCAGGATCACACTCTCCACCACCAGCATCATCTCAAAGAGGTAGTCCTGGAACGCGATGTAGACCCGTAGCATGCACGTCTGGGGGGTGAAGCCAAAGAACTGCGTTTCGTAGGCCATGGGATTGACCGACATGGTGGCGGGTGAAAGCTGGTGAGGGAAGGAGAGAGAAGCGCAGGCCGCGGGGAAGACGGGCCTTGCCGCAGGCGGGAAGGCC
>NW_010410184.1:34103-34358 GCF_000710305.1 Buceros rhinoceros silvestris | reverse complement strand
GGCTGCTCTGGTTTCTGCTCTTACGGTTTCTCGGTGTCTTGTCATCCAGCTGAAAAAAAAACTAAACTGGAACACCCGATTTCTCCCATCTTCTTGGGTGCCATTGGCCATCCGGAGGGCAGTAGAGCTAGTTGGTTTATTTCTTTTGGCCTGCTGAGGAGTTTTTTGAACCTAATTTTTAGAACTGACAGTGTGGAGAGAAGGGTAGATGTGTCTGAGTTCAGCTCAGGTACTTCACTCCGAAGGAGGCTGCTG
>NW_010410184.1:17569-33924 GCF_000710305.1 Buceros rhinoceros silvestris | reverse complement strand
CAAAAAAAAAAAAAAAAAGCATGAAATTCAGTTGCTCTATGTGCTTTAATTCTTCACGTTAACAAGTTGGGTTTTGGAGCTATAGTACATTGCTGGGAATGACGACACAAAGCAACAGACTTCAGCTCTGCGTTGCCGAGCCTGTCTCCAAGGTGTGACTGGGGAGAACTAGAAGGTAGTTATTTGTAGTGGCTTATGTTTGAACCTTCACTTTTTCTTGTTTTCGGAGGCCACTGGCCACGGGGTTGCTCATCTCAACAGCAGCGTTTGGATTAATCAGCAGCCAGCCTGTTTTCTTACAGCTGAAGTAATGCTTCCAACTCGCCCGCTCTCCCGGAATGACGAGTGATACAACCGCCCCGGCACCGAGGTGGGCTGCCTCGCCGCTGCCACATCGCTCGGTGTCAGGCTGCATTTTCACTGCATCGTTTGCCATAGAAATTTGTGGCCGTGTGTCTCTGGCTTGCAGGAGGAGTCAGAGCCCTGTGGCTTGTTTTATTTTTCACTCCATAATGAAGAATAGGGTGCTTGCTGGGGGAGCTCAGCAGCTCATGTAAGGGTAATGGGATATGGAGCTTTCCGGCTGTGTTGCCTGGAGCACCCAGCTAGGATGCAGGAGACCTGGTTTTATGCCTCGCTTTGCTGCTGGCATTTGCATTTTATCATACCTCCCTTTCAATACCTCGGTTTCCCTGTCTTTAAAATGGGGTGATAGCTCTTATCTGGTTTTGTAATTTTTCTTCAGATACGCGAGTGACACATGTTGTATAAGAGGCAATATCGTTACTGAGACCTGTGTAGCTGTGTTAGACTGGCTGGGATGCTGGTACCTTAGAAGTGTCCTCGTAAGAGTTACCTTATCATCCACCATGAAATCTTACCTGTGATGATAATGTTGAAGACACTCCTTGGAGAAAACGAGGCGTTTTCGTGCTCCACAGCACATGGACACAGGGGTTGCCCCTGACTGTTCAGCAGACTGCATACGCTGTACTCTCCAGTGGTTCCGGGAGGAGAGAGCAGTCCGGCTACTCTCAAGGTTCGAGCACGTTTGGAAGCTGAGCTCTTCCTTCATCCCTGCAGCTGGTTGCTGCTGATGCAGGCTGGCCGAGCAGCCGGCAGGGAGCCTGCACGGCCAGCACACGTGCGGTGGATGGGGGCCAGCACCTTCCAGGCAGTTTCTTTCATCAGTTCTGAAATCAGTGCTTGAGTTGGATTTAATTCTTCGGTTTCCTTGCTAAGGCAATGTGCTGAGGCTGAAGCCTTCCTAATGACGGCATTTAGATTTAAGGAGTGTAGCACGAGAAATCAGATTCAGAGGGAGGGGCTTTACGAAAGGGTATAAATAACATGTCATATACGGGCATTTTCTCTTTAAATTTTCATGAAAGACTTACGAGTCTGGTGTATATAGAATATATATATCCCAATAGAAGGGAGCAGCAGTATGTTATTTCTTTTTTAGGTGCAACAGCCAATGCATTTGAAAATCTTGTCACAGCTCAGAGTAATAGTATGTGTGTAAGAGCAAGTGGAAAATAGCTATGAGCTATGTCCAGATGTTTAAAAAAGTTAAAAAGACACAAAAAAAAAGAGAAAGTGATGCCGGAGGGCAAATTGTTCAAGTCATCTAGCACACACAGTGCTGACTTCGCCTCATTCAATGCATGGGCCAGTGGTACTTGCTGTATTTCCTTTTTTTATTATTATTTTAACTTCAAGCTAGCTCATGCTCATGCTTATGCATCGAGCCGCAGGCAAATGAAGAAATTATCTTGGGGACAAGCTCAGCTGTGAACCCACAGCACGTTCAGTACCCAGGGGTAACTCCGCGTGTGCATATCCCGTGATAAATGTCAAGTAGTCCAGGTAGCTTATTTCTGGATGAAAACAGGATAAATCTCATTTACTCTGAGAGCAGAGTGTGTCCATATGTGGGCAGATAAAACAGAGGAATTAGGTGTTAATATGAAATTTAATACCCTCCGTGGACACTTGTTTGTATGTGCTTTTAGTAGTGAAGATCTTCTTTTAATATATACCGTCAGGTAAACTCACAGGGAATCCGTACTTCACTGAGCGTGTTTTCAGGCTCAGGCAAAGGCGGGAGTTGCAGCCTGACCGGACTTCACAAAGATCCTGTCTGTCTGCAGGCAGGCGGCAAATGGAGTTACATTGACAGCGGTCCTGCCTAGTCTGGCGGTGCTTTGTCTGTCATTCTCAACGCGTGGCCTGGGAGGCACCTTCAGCATTGATTACAGCTACAGACAATTAAGGGTAAACCTGATACTGCAGAGAGAATGAAGCATAAGGTTGCGCAGGGTGTCTTTAGTCTTACATTGTTATCGTGTTTGGCTCTGCTTAGAAACACTGAACGTGAGTTTGAAAAGCAGTGAGTCCATTTATTTAACAAAAAAAAATCTGGTTTGAGGTTGATGGCGTATAAGCAGTCATACACAAACACGGGGAAGAGTAACCGGGCTTGCACTGAAGGGGAATCTTTTTGCCACCGAGCTGAGTGGGTTCTGCTGTTGCCCTTGGTCGTGGATTAACGCAGCGGCTCACGGAATCTGTTCTGACGGGGTGCTTGTTTTTCACAACCTCCATCTGATAACTCGGTGGTTTAGATAGCAGCAAACTTGACAACATCCCTGTGGCACAGAAGCGCTCCTTTTATTTATCTTTCTTGGCAGTGTGGGCTGGGAGATTTGCTTTATGCCTTGGGCTTGGTGGCGGGAGATACTGATCCAAGAGACGGGGCTCTGGGTCTTGTTTGGACTGTGATGCCACGTTCCTTCTGCCTGTGGCTCTGCTGTCTCCTGCCACAGCAGGTTTTGTTGAGTGGAAGAGTAACAGAGGTCAGATAAGGCATTTGTTCACTGTCTGTTACCCACTGTAAATAGTTTGTTCGAGACCTTGTTCTCTGAGCTCTGAAAGCCTCTTTTACTTGTGAAGTGGGCTTTGAAGATTTATCTTCAGTTACCTCCCAATTCACCGTGAGGCCATTTGTACTCAGGATTCCCCGTGTTGCACGCGTCTTACGTGAAGCTACTGTACGTGGTGAATGGTCAAGGTGACAGCTTCTTTCACCGAGCAGTCTTCAGGGCATGTAAACTGCACTTACAACCCAGTGCTGAGGGGGTTTATGCAGGTATTTGAGCCAAGCAGATGGTCTAGACAGCGCTGGGTGTGTTGGTCTGCATTCGTGAACCTAGCGCAGGCAGCAGCTGAGCCAACAGAGAAAGGGAAAGGACAGTATTCCTGTGGTAATATTTTATACAGACCTTTTAGCTCTTCCAGTTGGGGCAAGACTATGTGCAGGAGTCTCTTGCGCAGAGTGAAAACCAGAAGTCAGGACAGTCTCCAGAGAAGCCTTGGTTTGCTCCGAGAGCTCTGCCTTTGTCCTTGGCCTTGTGCTGCTGATCTACTGAGAGGAAAATCAGTCCCATAGTGAGGGGTCCCCTGCCAGAAGCTTAGGTGCAGGTGTCCAGACAGGGAGCTGCAGCTGCCTAAAAAGCCATGGACTTACACTTTAGGAGCCCAGAACCACGGGGAGCAAACAGCAGCCTTTGTTCTCTGAAATACTGGCTGGCAAATAGTGCTCATCATCGTCTGTGAAGTGATGAATTTACCCACCGCTGGGAGCCAGCGGGCTGGGAAGTACCTTATGATTGCTCTTCCGGAGAGGATCGCTGAACCTGTTCATGCTGGAAGACAGCTTGTCATGCCATGGGACAGAGCGGGCTAGACACAGGATTACTGAGAAGAAATGCCTTTTGCTCCATTCCAGAGTAAAAATGTGAATGTTTCCATATTGCAAAGCTGTCTAAAAAGTGTATGACTCGGAAGAGGGTACATCAGCCCAGCAGAGTGAGGTAAGGGAATGTCCTCCCTCCCAGGTTCGCGTGTTTTCTTCTCACGTTGCTACTGTGGCTTGCTGTAAAACACAAAATAGCCGACTGAGTGTTACTGCTGCAAGGGGAAAGTGGCTGTGCCTTGGTGTATTCTTCTATTCAGATAAGTAGTTGCTTCCATTTTTATTTAACTAACAGGTTTTGTGAATGAGTCTTTGTGAGATGATCCACTTTGTGCATGAAACAACTCCTGTTCAACAGGAGATAAACCAAGGTCCCAGCCAGTGCATCAGATTCCGCAGGAAGCAAGCAAGAGGGTGGGGACAACAGTGGTGTTTCCTTGGGGCACTAGGTGTGGCTGTGTCCAAATTACTGCTCCTGGGGAACCTCCGCCTGCTTCTGGGTGTCTCCACCTTTGAACAGTCCCAGCCCCAAGGAGTGCTTGGGGAAATAATGTGCTGAGAGCAGCCCGTCTTTGTCAGCTCCTCTATCACTTGCGGCATGCCGGCAGGTGGAGAGACAGGTTAATGCGTTTCCTGTTCCTGTAAGCCCTGCGCTGACAGCTGGTCAGTTCTGGCTGCAGGCCCTCCTAGCCTCTGCATGGCAGGCCATAAATCAAAGCTGGCACTTAGAAGAGGAATTGTAATGAAGGCTGAGAGATTCAGAGGAATTGTTTTCCTGAGTCCCATCCCATTTTCACACAAGCACGTACGGACACTCACCCTGTTCCTCAGAAACACTTAACTAGTCTTCACCTCTCTGGGGAGATAGACTGCCGGGTAAATGAGATGTCATGGGCAAACTCTGCCCTACCATTGAAGAGAGTATTTCCAAATTACTGGAAAAGATTAGGCAGAAGGGCAGAAACCATAAATAACAAGGAGTACTTTGGAAAGGCGGAGACAGCTTCATAAGCCGGGGGGAGCTCTGTCTCCCACAGGGTGCAGCACAGAACAAGCAGGTTACCAAAGCAGTCAGCAGAGCGGAGTTCGTTCCGTGTGGCCTCCCAGATCACCGTGGCAATGCAGGCTGCAGCCGCTTTGTGTCGATTGCATGGGCTTGAGTATGAGATGCCCCAGGCCGGCCAGCAAGGGCAAGTGAGCATAAGAGGCCTGTGAATTGCTGTGTGTGAAACACCACTGGGCTTGCAGTGGCAACTTGTGACACCGGACAATTGGCTGAAGAGGGAGATGGCTCCCATCTTGCAGCAGATGTTTGCCCACCGCTTACCTTAACTCTGCACATCTGTAGGTGGGTACTACACTGGCGTGGTCTAAAAGATGGGCTTTGTTTTCCCGCAGATTATATTGGTGTGTTTGGCTGCTGTCTGGCATTTGGACTTTGCTTGTGCCTGTTTGTTCTTGGAATACAAATATTATGAAGAAGAACAGCTTGGAAAAATGAGGAGTCCTGCTGGGAAATGACCCTTGCTTGCCATGCCCATTGCACAGTCCCCTCAGCCAGGTTCTCATGCCTGGCGGAGGAGGCTGCTTTTGCGATGTCTGCACAAGGCTTTCCTAATAGTAAAGCGGTTGTTAGATTTATCATTACTCCCCGTATTGCAGGAGGCAGTGCAGTGCCTGTCAGGCCTTCTTTTAACAGATCTGCCCCCAAAAATGCTGCTTCTCATGCTGAAGATCTTTCAGTCTGAGCAGAGGAGGCGAGATAGGAGACGAGGAGAGTGAGTGAACATGCAAGTGACTGTCAAGGCCATCAGCAGAGTAGCAGTACTAGAACAGGACAGTGGTCTGTAGGATTCCAGGTCCAGATAAACAGAATGTTTGTGACTCCGAATTCCTCACCTGTCTGAAGATTGCACCGTATTAGTGGGGAATATTACAGTGATACAAGAATAAAAACCTCAGCGTCTTCGGAGACTTTCTTAAATGACAATATGTTTCAAAGCAAAAAACCATTTGGTCCATCTGTGTCCCATTACTAAGCTGGGGCCATCATCCATTTTCATTAGCCAGGACCTGAGCGTGTGGGTGGGGACAGAGGCCGAGGCAGCTGGCCTGGACACCAGGCTAAAAAGCACCATACGGAAAAGCCTAATGTATGTTAACAGGCATCAGAGACTAAAATTGAAAGAATAATGGCCCATCCGCATGCGGCAGCCTCGGTGAGACAAACTCTCAGCACCAATCTGTCAGCTGCAATTTTGGGTCATTACAGTGCTGCTAAGCAGAGGCTAGCAGACACAGTCATCTGACTTCAGCCAGAGTAATTCTTCCAGCCACGCTAGTGCCTTGGCTCCAATCCCTCCTTGCTAACATACATCAAACAAAATCTCTTCCTCTCCTCAGAGGTTCGTCCTACTGGGATCCCCCTCAGGGGATTCCAGCCAAACATTTAAATTATGTGCTATGATCTTTTAATTTGCTGGCTGCTCGGTGGCTCCGTATTGCTCTTGCCACTTCAGATAACCACATGCTATAGCAAGGCTCTTTTCCCTTTTTCCCTTCCCACCCTGCCCACAGAGGTGTACCTGAAGTACTTTCGTTTAGACGTCCCAGTTTTAATTGTTAGCTGAGGAGGCTCAGAGCTTGACTGAAACCACAGAGTACTCTGTTCTGCAAGTGCCTTGGCATTCAAGTTGGAGTTCAGGTTAGATCCAATATCCTTGTACCAAGTTAACTCTGCATATAGCCTAACGATTCTGCCTCTTCTCCAGCAGAGCTGAGCGTTGCTGGAGTGGAGTGAGCTCCTGCAACTCTTTGGTGGTGGTTGAGGTCGCTGGCAGATACGGTGGCTGGGGCAGTTTAGGATAGACTCTCATGGACTCTGTGCCTAATAGTAAATTAGAGGGTTATAGCATCCACCAAGTCTGCCTTCGCTTGTCACAGGCCCACCGCCTCCAGGGTATGTCAACAGTTTTTAGTGGACTTCTGCATACAGCTTTGAGGCTCAACAAGTGGTGGCCCTGCTGTTAGTGAAACCAGGGGCCAGTGTGTCCAGCAGGCACGGAAAAGTCACCTGTGCCGTCACTTACGCTCAGCAATCAGGTAACCTCTTAATCCAGGGAGTATTTGAGTACCCACTCCTGAGCATTTGGTTTTGTACAGCCAGGTTAAAGCTCTGCCGATCTCTGAAATGCAGATTTTTCTGAGACAGAAGACAATGCTGTGTGGGCATGAGCTCACTCCTCCTTCATAATGCTTCTATTTAATTGTGTTTTGTTGACAACTGTATTTAAAAGTTGTTATTTTATTTTTCGCAGTTTCCTTCCATTGTTCAAGCTTTAGTCATGACACCTGCTGAAACTTCAGTGTCGTGGATTTCACTAACTGTGTTGAAAAGTGAGGAGAAGGAAGCCCAGGTAAATGTCCCACTCATTTAAAAGACCAAATTCAATTTCTCTATGAAACAATAGCAATCTTGGCTCAAATCCAAGTGTTTGACGTCACCCAAACCGAAAGCACACAGGACCAAAGCATGTTTTGCTGGTTATTGCTTTGTGAAATTCTGTAAGAGAAGCAAAAATGAGCAAAGCAGCTGAGGAGTGAAGTGTCCCTGCAGCACAGAATTCCTGCCATGCATTTTGGTGGTTTTTTTTTTTTTCCCCTAGGGCCAGAAACAAGATCTTCAGGGTGGAATTCTGGCAAAAATGAGTTTAGATCTAGACTGAACAACACTGTGCAGTTTGAACACTTTCTGTTCTCTTAGGCAGAAACAGTTCTTGCCTTAAAAATAAGATTGATAAGGCCAGTCCTCGCAAAAGGCAGTGCATCTAGATGGGACCTAGTACCTAGAAGGTATCCCTAATTTCTCGCCCTGGAGAGGAGAACAATCAAGGATCCCAGACTTCTTTGAAGGGAGGCCAGTTTGAAATAATTGGGAAAGGCACGTTATTCCACTGAGGTGGTAAGCAATAGTTTAACACAGCTGGTTGCTTGGTAGGTTTGGTTTTTTGCCTGGAATGCTACAGGCATTTTAATATACAGGTTCTGATTGATGTGCTGTTGGCTCTGACACGGACTTCAATCTATTTTCTCCAAGGCAGGGATGAGGCTATGTGTATTCAGTGAGGGATTTAGCCAGAGGAAAGATTTGTCCATTTGGATGTATCATGCTAACTCTTTAATGTCTGAGCAGCAGCTCTTATTTTGGGAGTGCTTTGGGCTGGCTTTACTGTTTATCTGGATTAGTGGGGTAATAGCCTCTTTGTTAGAAAAAACCGAGGTTGTGGGCAATTGCAGAGGAAGAGAAATGGTGAAAAAATGTTTTTGAGTTGAGCAGGGGTAAGTAGAGAACACATTTGGATGTGTACATGGGCAAGGAGCCTGTTGCAAGTGGGTTTAATGAATTTGCCAGTCCTAATGTTGTTGAAGCCTATTCTTCAGCACGTTTCTCAGCTTCTCCCACTTCTTGAGCGGGAAGGGAGTGTCAGGAATTTGCTAACTTCTCCCGTCTTCACAAGTTACACGTTTGGGAGGTGAATACAGCTCTTCACAGTGTTATTTATTGCATGTAGAGGAAGAGCAGTCATGAAAGAAGGTAGAAATGAAGGGGAGATGGAAATAGAGACGAGTAGCCAAGCTCTGACTTCCGAAGGCAGACCCTGTGCTCTCTGCTGAGAGTCTGCTGTGCTTTTGGTGTGGAAGATGAAGGCTAGATTCCCCTTCTTTGAAAAACCAGGGCTTCATCCCAAACTTAGTGATGGTCGCTGTCCCCTGCGGTCTGGTTCTGTGGGTAGGAAAGGCTTTAGGCTTTGTTTAGGAAAGGTTAATCCTTTCTTAAGGATCATCACTTTAAGTGGAGGATTATACAGAAACTGCAGCAGGAGATGGATATGGTTCTTCTGCCCAACTTTCTTTTTAGTTCTCCCTTGTCAAAGAAGGATTTTGGAGAGAGGCTGCTGCTCAGGTTGATCCTCTTGTTGCAGACTGTGTGCTGGAGGGAATGGCACATGCTAATATCCTTTCCTAAGCTGCCAAGTGATTTTCCAGGCCTTCCAGTTACCATGGCAGGTATGTAACCCCAAACCATTCCCTCTAAATTAGGTTGTCATTCCTGGGTGCTGTTCTGGGAGCTGAAAAATCTCCTAATGATTTCACAGGGCCAAGCTGCTTGTTGAATGAGGCTGTGATAGGTTCAGGGAAGGCTTTTGATTAGCCTCACTCTACCCACAATAGGAAGTTCCTGATGGGGCTCATCAGTGTGTCCTCTAGTACAGAGATTTGTTTTATTTTTCTTGGTTTTCTTCGTTGTTGCCCCTAGTCTGCCTTCCCTGTTCTAAGAAGACTTCGTGTTGGACAAGAGGTACATGTTAGACGTGTGGAATTCACCCGCCCCCTTTGTTCCTCTGAGCTGTTTGGAGGCAGGCTCACCCAAGGAAAATGTGTGGGCTGTGCCTGTAGCGTGCGTAGCATCTTTGCTGGGAGAGCAGACAGCGCTGTATTTCATAGCTTTGGCTCTAGCTGTATCTGAATTGTAACCAAATTCTCTTCCCAGCACAGACAGCTGCTCCAGTGAAGTCACAGACTTGGAGCCAGCCCAGCAGACACGCAGCAGCTACCACGGATGTGAGTGAGAGCGAGGCGGTAGCTTTGTGAGCTAGTTCAGTTTTTGAGAGCCAGGCTGCTGGGACTGGGGAGACAGGCAAGGGGGAAAGGGATTGTGAGCTATCTTCCCCACGGCAGGGGGAGTTTTTTACAGGAGAAGGAAGGGTAATGTGACCAGCATCTCTTACTTGTGTGCTGTCTCTTCCCAAGGGGACGAGTGTGTGCAGCAGTTTGCCCTGGAGTTTGCGTACTGGTGTGTAAATGCATGCCCATACATCCACGTGGCGGTGGAAAGGGGCTGGTGTGCTTGAAAACGACGTGCCGTTGGATTCTGCGGCTCTGCGGCTGAACAGAAGTTACGCGGGTATCTACATGTTATCTTACTGCGCGGATATGTACATCGTGTATAAATAGTGTGTGTGGTGTCTAACGTACGACTGCCCTCACACACAGACACACGTTCAGAGACGTGTGCTTTGCACTCTGAGCTTTGTGGTGCTCCTGGAGAGGTCATGGTTCACAGCCTGAGACCAGCCCCACGGAGGTGACAGTTACCCTGGGTTTTGAGAACACTGGTGATGCCAGAGAAGCAAAGCTGTCAACCAGTATCTTTGCCCCAGAGTTTTTTTTGGTATTCCTAGACAATTTGAGCTCACACCCGAGTGCTTTCAGATGAGGACGAGATTGCAGAATTGGATTGGCTATCCTTTGGCAGTCAGTTAGTGCAGAGTAGAGAGGACAGGGCCAGTGATTCTTTCGCTGCTGGAGAAATGCGCCTCAGCACTCTGTAGCAGCTGGAGCCCATCTTTCAAACAGAACAGGAAACAGTGAGGTAGCAGTAGACACTGTGGCAAGGAGGGAAGTGTTCCCTCGCTGAGGAAAGTATCTTGCCCCATTTCAAGAGCTGTCTTTGCTGCTGTTTTCCCCTGCCAAGATCATTTTTTCCCTGTTTCACAGCAGCCAGGCTCTTTCCCCTGCCCCACTCCATGCTCTGCTTGCTCCGTCTGTGTGCTTGTCTCCCGATGTCAGTCACGCTCTTTGATTTGTGATGAGGAAACAGAACGCCTTTTCCTCTGCTGCGTTTGCTCCCCCCAGTCCTCCGAACCCCTCAATGCAGGAGGATTGGATTTAGCCACGGAACAGCAAGCAGCCAGCCAATCTCTTAGGGCTCTGCAGAGGCAGCTGGCATAAGGGGCAGTGGGGAGCAATGTCTTCAGGGATCACAGCAAGCAGCTATTACGCTCGTTTGCTTGTTTGTGATGCAGGGATAGCCACTGCGGTGTTAGATGGCTGCACTCCCTCGTCTTAGAAGGCAGGAAGGCCTGTGCATGCTTTTCCTTCATCCATTAGCCAGCCTCTCGCTTTGACACTGAACCTGCATTTAGGATCTGGCAGCACGTTCAGATGCTGTTTATTACACCCGAAACATCTGGTGCTGACTGTGATCAGTCCTTAGTGCTTTTCATGGAGTTGCTGTCAGAATGTAGGAGCTGCCTTTCAAAGGCCCCTGGCACAAGGTGATTTTCTGAGGCAGTGTGGGGTTTTCCATGGTCCTTTTGAGGATAGAGCTGTCTGGGAGGTTTTTTGTGAAGTAGCTGTGGGGCTATTGATTTCGTTTTTACAAGCTCATAGAGGTTGTCCCTGCTGAAGTTCTTTGTGTAGGAACATTGCTTTGGCCAAATTTACCTCGGTAACGTTTTTGCAGTTTCAAAACTGCAGTCAGAGGGAAATCTGAACTCAAGAGCTACCCTGGGGCTTAGCCCAGCTCTCACACGCTTTGATGAAGGTCTTAGTGGTGCGGCAGGTCTCCAGCCTTCTCACCTTGTCAGCTGGTTCCTGCTGTTGTCTGGTTTTGCAGGGAAAGTGGAGATCAGATCTCTGGATCTTAGCGGTACCAGCCTGAGGAGCACTGCATCCATTGGCTGAGCAGCTCTGCTCTTGCTGATTTATTCGTGTGTCTGGATGGAAGGAGACAGGGGCTTAAGAAGACACCTGGGCAGACTTCTCAGGAGACATCTCTCATTTCAGATAACACCCAAGCTTTTCTGAAGTGCATCAGTAACTTGGCAAGTTAGAGAGTGCTGGAAACTGCAGTGCTGTGGATGATGTCCACTCAGCCTTCAGGCTTCTGAGTCCTGGGCAGACAAAAGGGAAATTGTGGGCAAGAGGAGCATCTGTGCGGCTTGAGGTGAGCTGTCACAGCGCTCACAAGGTACTGCTGCACCTGGCTAGCTGATGCCCCACAGCCTTTTGGAGTGGAAGGTTTCTGGGCAGAGAAACAGACAACATCTTTGGTGTTGTTCACTTTAGGTGCTAAGGACTAAAATCACAGAAGCCTTGTTGTCCACAGACCACGCCAGTCTGTGCCCCAAGCCTTCAATTTCTCAGCCTCTAGGATTACAATTCATTAAGTCAGTTTATTTCTGTGCTAGGTGGCAACCATCAGCTTCAGGGTCCTCTTCAAATTCTAGGGCTGTGCGAAACTTTGCAGACCTAAGATCAGAATTGACTCTCCATGCCCTTGCTTCTGAACCGAGCAGTAAACCTGATGTGGGCAGCTTCTGGAAATATTTATGTCTGTGGGAATCAGGCACCAGCTCAGGCACAGGTTGATTTTTTCAAAATTTTCTTTCTTTTCCCTTGTTTCCAGCCAGCATAAAGTCCTCATCTTGCATGTGTTGATAAGATCATTTTAGCAAGTAGTGGGCCATGAGGAAAGCCAGTCCCCTCTGGGTTCTTGTCCGTTAACCACTCTTGTAGGTACTGCTGCTACACAATTCATTATTACTGGTTCTGGTTTCTCCTTCACTTCTATTAAATGGTGTTTTCTGTTTTCAGTCTGCTAAATGGTTTGTTGGCTTCAGTTTTGTTCATGTAATAACTCCTGCTTTCCTGCCAGCACCAGCTTCACTGCCTGGGGTAATGATTTTTTGGCTGTTCAGAAATGAGTATCAAAATGTGTCCATTTAATTACAGCATATCTCAGTACAAATGTCCTGCGTCTGCAGTGCAGTAGTCTGTTCCCTGCTGCAAATCACTTTTCCTGCTCTCTGTCCATTTTTGTCAGGGAAGAGGTGGGACCTGGGGTCGGCACTAACATAACTGGCTTTTCACCCTCTGTAAATTGAGGCCCGTCTCTGTAAGGGCTGGAGGAGGAGTTTTGTGGAGAAACCTAAATGCTGACTAGGAAGGAAGCAGTCTGCAAGCAGTGGCACTAGTAAAACTTTATGTCCTATAGCATTGGCTTGTTCACTTGTATTCCCCGGGCTGGAGGAGGAGTTTTGTGGAGAAACCTAAATGCTGACTAGGAAGGAAGCAGTCTGCAAGCAGTGGCACTAGTAAAACTTTATGTCCTATAGCATTGGCTTGTCCAGTTGAATTCCCTGGAGTCTTAGAGTGCTGTGAAATCCCTGTGTGGATCCACAAATGTTTAAAAGAAATTGGAGTTGGTGTTTCAGTTTTTTCCTCAGTGAATCCCCAGTAATAGGGATTCATTTTTTATCCATCCAGGTATCTACATTGCACTGATATCCTGGGAACTGCTTCTTTTCTGCCAAATTTGGTAGAAATGGACTGTTGGGCTTTTAAAGTTGGCGAGCGAGGTTACACAGGCAGATATGAGCACAGAGCATTTGTATCTTGTGTCTGTAGCAAGCCAAGTTCAAAAGACCTAATTTATTAAATATGCCTTTTACCTTACGGGCGTTCCAGGATGGACAGGGTAAAAAGCAATCCGTGCCTCGGAACAAGGCATGGAGCAGGCTTCAGTCAACACAAGTTTGCACTGGATTAAAAAGTACAGCCAAGAACTGGAAGACTTTGGCATCTCTTAGACTTGTGCCTGTGTGTGCTGCAGCGTTGTTGCTAGAGTGTTCCGGTCCCATTACACAGAATCATCAAACCAGACTGTTCCGATATACGCTAATGTGCCCCCTTACTTTGTTCTCAGTACCTTCCTGCTCTGACTCAGAAGAACCTGTACTTCAATTCAGTAGCATACTGTTTGCACGGGGAGAAATTGTAGATCAGTTGGTTAGAGGTAAAGAGCATTGCCCAGCTCTCCTCGCTCCTCTGTGCAGACGCTGATGGAACCACTCCGTACCTCCTCCCACTGCCTGCCTTCCCGCAGAGCTGTGATACCATCTCCATCTGCCTCTCCCTGTCACCTACTGAGGCCTCGTGCACTGAACACAAGCCTGGTTTTGAGTAATTGCTGTTCCCAGAACTCAGCAGGCTGAAGGGGGTGGAAGGGAGATAAACATCAGAGTTCAACATCCAGACAAACACAGCAGAGCACACACAATAAATACATCCGCCCCCAAATGCAAATACATCAGAAGAGATTCCTTCCCCAGGGCTCAGAGCAGAGCAGGCTCAGACAGGAGCGCAACGATGAGGTGAGTGCAGTTGCAGGGACCTCCGCAGCTCCTCTGGCCACTTGGCTTTGTGCCGGCCTTAGAAGGTATGAGTGTGATTCTCATCTTGTTTAGCTGTTGCTGCAGTGTGACTCCACTGGTACCTCCTGATTTCCTCCGCTGTCAAGGGAGAAGGGTGTCAGGCATGAAGATTCCAGCCAGCAAAGAGATATCAGATTTGGTATCGAGACTGGCAGCTTGGATGGGTGGCTTCTGGGGTATGGTCTAGGTGATGCTCACTCTTTCTCCGTTAATCTCTGTTCCTTTGACACAGACTCTTAGTCCTGCTGGCTACGCTTTACAGTGGAGTATGCAGCAGCATTGTGTTGCAGAAAATGTATGGGAGGATCACGTCCCCCAACTTCCCAAATGTCTACCCAAATCACAAGGAGAGAATCTGGAATATTACTGTCCCCAAGGGATATTCCATCCGCATCTACTTCACCTATTTCAACCTGGAGCTGTCCTACCTGTGTGAATACGATTACGTGAAGGTATGTGCAAGGCAGCAGGATGTGTAGCAGGCTAAGTTGTTAAAAACTGTGTGTACATGATCCTGGATGCCTGTGGAACCAACGTAACCGCTGTAAGCCCTTGACTCCAGACTGCTAGTAAAGTTCAGGCTCCGCTGACTTTTAAGTGATGTGTTTATCGAGGCCCAGGGGACCAGGGAGTAGAACTGGTTGTCATGTTGGGACATCTGAAACTTGAGTTGTTTGTGCTTGGAAAATTCTGATGTTCCCCTCTTGTGAAGCAAAAGGTTTGAAATTTTGCCTAAAACAACATTTGAGCTTCATTTTGCTGAAATTACAGTGTGTGGTTTAAATTAACAAGTAGTGCTTTACACAGAGTATAATAGGAGACGGTAAAAGTGTGAGCGATGGTCTAAATGAGATACGGTCAGCTTGTCTAAACCTGCACCGGCAGCGCTTGCTGTGGTGTGTCGGTAGCTAATGTGAGGAACCACCTCAGGAAAAGAAGCAGAGACTGTCTTTGGGAAGTGTTTGGGTGATCAGTGGTGTCCCTGAAAGGTTTGTGCTCCACACACTAGCGTGTTCCATAGCCCGGTCGGTGATTTGAGGCTGTGCTACCTCTGCACTCATTCTGTTTTGCGTGGGCCTGACACCCGTTAAAGAGGGAGCTGTACACGCGGGGAGCATGCAGAATGCGTCAGCAGCGCTTCTGAATCTGATGACACCGAACTGGGCAGCCTTGTCGTCATTTAGGAGGGTCTCATTTCCATGGTTTTATGTGGCAGGTGGCTTCCATTCCCCAAATCCATGGTGTTGGTCATGGAATTTCCTTTGGCCAGGGTGCACTACTCCTTTCTGGTCGGTCTGTAGCACACAGATCTGACAGTACTGTGCGCAACACGAACCCCTGTATCAGAACGTGAAGAGCTGGAACTGTAACAAGGGAATCATGGAGAAAGAGGGTCATTAGTTTAAGGAGGCCTTTTACTATAGATCTGAATTTGTCAGTGTGTGAAACCTTTTTACAGCAGTTTTACCCTTGGCTTTACCAAGATCTGGTCATCGCTGAGAGTGCCATGTTAACAAGAGCGTTATAAACAAAGCACGGTGCTGATAGCCTAGCCTGGCGTCACAGCTTTATGTGGGCCTCTGAAAGGAAAAAGGGGCCGAAGTTACAGGCTTGAGTCACAGAGCACAGGGGAAATTGTCTCTTATCTGTCCCTAGGTCTGAACTGGCCTCCAGAAGCACCTTTTTCTCACACCATTAAACATGCTTTCCAGGCCATTGAAATGGCTTGCAGCAGGTTGGGAAGAGCAAAGCTCTGTGCTCACCTGGTAGGTTTGTCTGCCCTTTTTGCAGCTGAGCTCCGGTGGGAGGACCTTGGCTACGCTGTGTGGAAAGGATAGTACAGACACTGAGGAGGCTCCAGGCAACAAGACGTACATCTCCGTTGACAACAACCTGATGGTAGAGTTTCGATCTGATTACTCCAATGAGACGCCGTTCACGGGCTTTGAGGCCTTTTACGCTGCTGAAGGTAAAATGACCAGCCCCTCTTGTAGATGGAGGAGACACGGCTGTGGTGGAGT
The DNA here is from genome assembly GCF_000710305.1 of Buceros rhinoceros silvestris. NCBI lineage: Eukaryota > Metazoa > Chordata > Aves > Bucerotiformes > Bucerotidae > Buceros > Buceros rhinoceros. Next base: position 18,088 of record NW_010410184.1, on the reverse strand, counting down.
TGGTGCTTCCTTGTGCTCTCATAGACTGGGGCTGCTGGTGTGCAGTGGGAGAAGGTGGTCTCATTGCGCAGAGGCAGACACAAAAGGGCATGGCAACCAGAGGGAACCGAGCCAACCTCGCGGAACACCGAGTGGCTCAGATTAAGACGAAATATTGTTGAAGGGTGTTGGTTGCCTAATGCTATGCTTCGCCCATTAGATACCGATGAGTGCAGACAGCTCTTTGATGGCGAACCCCTCTGCAATCATCACTGTCACAACTATGTGGGGGGGTACTATTGCAGCTGTCGGATTGGCTACACACTGCATGAGAACAAGAGGACGTGCACAGGTGAGCTCTTGCTAGATCAGGAGATCTTCCCTACCTACACCACCAACTTAAATCGAGTCCTGACTGTAGCGTTGAGATAGAAGCTGCTTTTTTTTGTTCTTGTTTCCAGTATTCCCTGTGCGCCCAGCGCAGCTGGCAGAAGGCACAGGGGTTTAGTCAGAGCTGCACCCAGAGCTCCTGGTTTGCAG
>NW_010410184.1:16990-17410 GCF_000710305.1 Buceros rhinoceros silvestris | reverse complement strand
TGGCTGGGGGCTAATTGCTGCCGTTAGGGACAGCAGTTTTGTGTCACCACGAAGTGGTGCACCGGCAGTTGGTTTGGGTTATTCCTTAGGCAGCACCCACCTCAGCTTTAGACAGACTGAATGGAGAAGCAAGAAACTTGTCTGACCCTTCCCATCGCAGACACTTCCAGTCCTCGTGGCTGCCAGGGCAGCCTTGCAAAACCCTGGGTACTGAGATTCTGAGTATTCTGGACCCGATGCAGATGTGTTGGGGAAACTAATGATCCTGTTGGTTGCGAAGTCTGATGAGGAATAGTTTGCTTGCTCTCCCTGGAAGGACACAGGCCAAGCAGCAGCACGGTGTGGATATCACTGACACCAGGTGCAATGATCCACTTATAAAACGGGAGCCCAGGCCAGGCACGGATCTCTTGTTCAGCA
>NW_010410184.1:13012-16878 GCF_000710305.1 Buceros rhinoceros silvestris | reverse complement strand
CAGGTGAGGTTTGCCCGGCTGACCTCTGCCTGGCTCTGCCGCACAGTTCGCAACCCGGGAAAGCTTATGTGTGGTCAAGCAGCAAAGTGTCCGTTTGAGTCAGCACAGTGTTTGGCACCTCAGGATTCACTTTGCAGTGATCACGGACAGCTCACTAAATACTGTTGTGGGTGGGAAGATGATTTCTTTGAGGCCTCCAGTGCTGAAATGCAGAATTGGATCTAACTTCTGGTGCTTAAGGCTGCCTTGGCATTCAGCTTCCCAACTCCGGCCTGTGACAGACTGTCTCTAGCCGTGGCTGTTTGGCTCTGATTTAAGATTCAACCCCCCCAGATCTCCAGTGTATTGGAACAGACCTGTTCATTCAACCTCCCCTTCCTAAAGTGATGGCTTTTAGCGCAAGTGTGTGGATTCACTGACGCTATAAAGCGTGTGCCTGGTCTTAACGGGAAGGTGCAAAATGAGCAGCTGTGAACTAGCAAACTAGCAGCTTTGTGGTGTCTGTTCACATGCGCATGCTTCTGCCCCCGCCTTGAACATCTCGCTGGCAGAGGGTGCTTACCAGCAAGATTGAGGGGCTGGGCTGCCCTGATGGGTGGAGATGTGTGCATTGGGAATCACCGTAGCTCAGCTGATGTGCTGGAATCTGGTCGCATTGCAGAGGCCTTTAGATGCAAGTGCTGAAGCCGCTCCAGCTGCTGGGCTGCAAAGCAAAGCAACGGTCTCTGCTGATAGCTGTCATGAGATGAGGGCAAAGCCACCCCTGTGATGGCTGGACTCCTGTCTGAGCAGGCTGATACTGACAGGCGCTTTTTTTTTTCCCTTTTTTTTTCAGCGTGAGATAATTAAGCTTCTCCTTCCTTAGGCAGAGCAGGCTGATACTGACAGGCACTTTTTTTTTTCTCCTTTATTTTCCAGCGTGAGATAATTAAGCTTCTCCTCGCTTAGGCAGAGATGGAGACAGATGTGCTGGGAAGAGCTGGTTTGCCCTCCCTCCTGACCTGCCTGTTGCGGTACGCCCAAGGGCTGCAGGTTTCTCTTGCTCTGTCACTTGTACGTCTTGGTTCCTTGCCTTTCAGACCTGCCTCCTGCAGACAATAAAGAGGCTGTTTCTTGTTGAAAGCTGATGACAGCCTCTGGGGCATTCATTTTCTCATGTGTCACTAGGCAAAAAGGAAGGAAGATAAGGCAGGAGTCGATAAGAGAGAAGCCATCAAGAATGGCCCCTGAGCATCACAGCTACCTGAAGACTCTTTGAATTTCTTACCCAGCTCTTGTTGCTTCACCTTCCATAGATCTTAAGCTGCAAAAACACCAGAACCACAAATGCGTTCCCTGATGTTCCTTTTAGATAAGCTCTTGTCTGCACCCAGATTTGGAGATTAAAAGTATTTATATTCAGAGTCCATTCACTTTTTGGAAAGGTTTGAATGTTTATTTTATCCAAATTTTGTGACTCTAGCATAATGGCTGAACTGTTTTCTGGTGAGCAAAGCCTAAGAGTTCCAGCAGTTTGGTAGTGTGAATGTCACCAGGGCAGCTTAGGTGTCTCCCTTCATACTAGAGAAGCCAGCAGTGCCCTCCCCACAATAGCTGCCCCCCCAGGGATGCTGTTCTTCAGCACACTTACTTGTGGCATTGACTGATACACAGTCCCTCACAGCGCCTCTGGCTGCTCCGCATTAACATCCGCTTGCTGCACCCTCTTTGGGCAGGGACCATCTTCCGAAAACATGTTGGAGAAATGTCTTCCTCTGTACTTGTCGGCGACTAGAGCTCCCAACGCTGTGGACGAAAGAAACATAACGATCATTGCAAGAGGTCAGCAAATCAGAGCTGAGCAGCTCTAGGTGAACTGCTGAAGATAAACCAGGGCTTTGTTTAAAAAGCTCGAGGGATTAAGGAGCGTTAGTCGATCAGCATTTCCTTATTTCTGCAGTTTAGCAGGAGTTGCTTTTAATGGTAATTTACGAGGCTCAGTTTCTCCAGCCCCATCCCCACTCCTTAGTGCCCGCGGTAAACAGCGGAGGAACCCAGTTCCAAGCGAGCATGGGAGGGGATGGAGAGTCTTTGAGATGAGACGCTTGACCCATTTCAGGTCATTGCATTTGCAGGCTTCTCTGTTGCCTTAGCAAGACACTCGCTACCAGCTTTGAAAACCCACCTGCAAAAAGAGAGGTGGTGCCACTGCCGTGATGTGCGGGGAAGATGCTCAGGAAGTGCGGAAGAAGGTAGATGCTGCAGGGAACTGGGTCTGACGTAGCTGTGCAAGCAGTTACCAGGGCTTGCCTCTGCTGTATTTAATCTCGTTAGAAGCTGTTTCATGGTCACAGTGAATTGTGATCAAAGCAGCTTGAAATTTTGTCATGGCTCAGTGATACAATTTATGACCCACCTTTCATTGGAGACCTAATGAGCCCATGACAATGGACTTGAAAGTTTTAAAGGCATCATTTTTCAGAGTTCAAGCCTCTGGCAAACAGCTCCCTGTGATCCTAATAAAAATATGGCCTGAGCATAATTGAGCACTCTCTGGACAGTTTTAAAACTTGGACTGAGAAGTCAAGGGACAGCATTTCTCCTGGCAGATGTTAAAAAAATTACTTGATCCTTTTTGTGCTGGTTAGTTTATGAATTTCTTGCTTGCAGACTTATGGAAAAAAATACTGCCCTGACAAAGGGAGCTCCCAGCGGCCACATCCAGGAGAAATTAGGAGTAAAGTAAGGTCTAGTCTAAGCCTTTTCATCTTCAAGCTGCTTGTTCCCTTGGACTAGCAGAACATCTTCTGTTGGGTCAGCTAGTTTTGGCCATTTGTGTGAGTGCAAGTCAAGAGGGTTTACTGGCGGTGACTCACATTTTTCCAAGCTGTATTATGAAATTCTCACATTAAAAATAGGAATGTGAATTTAAAGGAGAGAGATGTAACGAAGCATGAAGAACTACTAATCTCTATCCATGTGTATGTGCGTGTGTTACCACACAGTCGTCTTTTTTCCACCATTTCTCTCTTACATGTTTTTATGCTGAGCTTTACTCTCATGACATTCCTTTCAACATAAAGGAAGGAAGATGACACGATCCTTACGGTAAACAGAAGCCAAGGTGTTGCCGCCCCTCTGGCTCTGAGGCTCTTGTAAGAGAGAACGCAACCTTTCCAACCTGAGCACCCCTTCTTCACCCAGGAGAGCCCAGGCCTGGGGAAAAACGCCTTTGTAGGTAATAGGAAAGGATTGTGATGCAGAGCTGGCAGAAGATTGGAAATTCTGACTTCTTAATGCTTTCAGGAGGGAGCTCGGGGTGTGAAGATAGCACTTACCATACTGTGGCTTGCAAGACTTCCCGCTGAGTCTGTTTTCAGATCCAAGGATTTCATGTTTTCATTCCTGTCTCTTTCTCTGTCTGCCTCCAGACGGCTCCTGTAGGGGCTGCAAAGCTGGAACAGATATTAGCAGCTAGAGGAAGTTACAGTTTGACGAGAAGCAGATTTTTTTGCTCTCGTGTGGCAGTGAGCAGTGCACTGCTAAAGCTGCCTGTTAAGGAGGTTTTGGGGTGTTGATTAACCTGGACTTACAGCAGGTGGAGGAAAGCATTATAGTGGGACCTTAAAGCCTGGGGAGAGGCAGGAAACTCTGTCATGGGCACCTGCAGCAGCTCAGGAGAGTGTGTGGAACACATGCTATATTCCTACAAAGCCATCAAATGCTGCTGTAGTTTGAGGCACAGTCAGTGGAATTAGAGAAGTGTTCATTTAGCTGGGAAGAATGAGGTAATAACAATTCAGGAAGAAAAAACCACACTTGCTGATAATCTTTTATGAGTGTAGCATGAAAGGAAAAGATTTCATTTCCACTGCAGCTGAGCTGAT
>NW_010410184.1:3697-12959 GCF_000710305.1 Buceros rhinoceros silvestris | reverse complement strand
TAGCAGGAAAGGAAATGATTTCATTGCCACTGCAGCTGCGCTGTTTCCTGCTGGTGCAAAGCCTGGTGCTGCTGGGCTGGATTCAGAGGCAGCCAGGACCTCCAGGTGCACTAGTGAAGTTTCTCTGCTGCTTTGGGCATTTAAAACAGAATTTAAAAATGAGGGGAGTGCTGAGTTTGAACCGAACAGGCTTTTCGAAGTGTTTATTAACTGGTTTACTCTGTCAGCTGTGTTTGAAAACCCAAGACAGTGAACCTGGAGTAGATCACAGAGGTGCTCAGTCTCTGTGGCAATGGGCAGGTTTATGTCAAATAAAAGCAGCTGCTCGTAACAATCTCAGCAGACAGACAGAGAAAGACTGTTTTGAGATTACGGCTTGTGCTAAAACAAACACCCAAGTGCATCATTCCTTGTGGTGGTGTGTTCAGCTGTCCTAAGAGCCACACTAACCTAAACCAAACAGATTATCCTTTTACCCATTCCTGATTTCCTTTCCAAGAAAACACTTCTATCCGAATACTTGTGGTGGCAGCAAGTAGGGCTGTTTCATAGGCGTAGGGTGGAAAGAAGTTTCATTCTCTGAAGTCAAAAGAACTTACAACATGGTTCCCTTCCATTAAAATGGCAACCTTAAACTGTGTGGTGTGTGTTAGGTGATAATCCGGAATTGATGACTGGATGAGGAGGAGGTTAGCACGGTGTGCTTGAGGATACATTTCAAACTCAAACCATTTCCCTCTTACAATTACTTCAGTGTCAGGGGTACTCTGCTGTTATCGGCAAGGCCTGCATTCATCATCAGCTGAAGGACTGCTCATACAGCCTCTGCAGCCCATCATAAAGCCTTTGTTTCCAGCCGATCAAAGCACCACTTCACAGGGCTCAGATGCTGTCAACAGGCAGAGATCCTCAGGGCACTAGTGGCTGTTCCTTCTTGCTTCTCTTCAGCAGGGTGCATTCGTGGCTCCAGTTGAGCCTGCAAGAGGCACAGCTGGTTTTGCTCGGAGAATACAATTACATTGTGAATGTCTGGCAACAAGGGCACTATAAAGTGTGAGCTGTGTTCAGAGGCTTCTGGAACAGAGGAGCTGACAGCTAGCCTGCCGCTCTGCAACTGATGCAGCAGACAAGCTGCAAATGTAACACCTCGGAGTGTTTCGGGTGTGATAGCTTCCAGCTATCACACTGGTACCTGACCTCCAGCCCTGTGACTGTCTTAAGTGGTGCTTTCCTGGTGTCCTTCTCTGCACAACTTCTGAGATGGGAGTGCTGGACAGGACCACAACAGAGAGGGGGAAAGAGAGGGGCAGCAGGGGCAATCTTCTCGACAGTGACAAACGCTCCTGCTGCAGTGAGTGAGACTGGCTGCATTTCACAGGTAGTTAGATACGTGGCTCGGAAACTTCCTCCAAGGGATAGACTACTGTAGAAAAAGATCCACCACCTTCACCCAGTGCGGCTGGACCGAGTTAATACACCTGTGAGCAGCTTTTTCTGGTTTTGTCCGGCCCACCATCCGTCAGATTTTTATGGAGAGAATTGGAGAACTCCCCGGCCCAGATTATCCAACACCTTTTCCCCGCTCAGCTGCCGCAGCTGCAGTATCTGGGTAGAAGGTGGCTTCCTGACCACACTGGAATTCATGGAGCCCTTCGTTGTGAAGACACGCACAGGAAAGCTGTGCCCCTGCAATGTCCTTAAGGTAAGGTGAGGTTTATTACATTTCATCACAGCTTTTGTGAGACAGGCCCAGTTCTCTTACTGCATCTTCTTCAGCTGTCTTGCAGCATCTTAAGCTACGGTTTCCTCTGCTTGAATCTCTCCTCATTAATTTCTTCTTTTGTTTTGTTTTTTTTTCTTTCAACCTCTTCCTCTTTTGGAAAAATGCACCAAAACCAGCACCCGGATATGTGATGACTTCACGGATGTGATCACAGCCTCTGCCCAGAGATCAGTGATGTCAGGAGAGTCAGTCAAATCTTTTGCGTTCAGTTTGCTTATCTATAAAATGGACTCGGGGCCTGAGAAAAGGTGCGTGGGATGTTACCGGAGCGCTGAGCCGTCACTCTAACCACCCGCCTGGGTTCTGAAACGTTGCAGGAACAGGCACAAGCTAGTGGTGCGACTGCTGCTTTCATAACTGCTGTCTTGGGAGCACATGCGGGCTGCAAGATGAGGTACTCAGCAGCAGGTGGGTGGGAGACCTCTGTTCAGTTCTCAGGTCCAGACTGTTGCCAGAACTTCAATCTGGAAAGGCCTGAACAGCGACCGAATAGCGGTGCTTTGGAACAGTCGTTTCACACCTGGTTTTCAGCAGGGTGCCCATTCGAGGGGGTAGCAGGTCGCTGCACACCTTTGGTGTGAGAGCATCACCCTAAGAACATTTTTTCCTTTTATTCCCTGTAATTGCAGACCTGTGTCCACGTGAGTGAAACGGTGTAGAGAAAGGGCAGAGGAGGAGGGGGTTTCCCCCAAGAGCCTTTTGCAGTAACAAATGAGCTCTTAAGGGGATTGTCCCGTTTTCTGATCCTCTGCGGGTCGCCTTGGCCCAGTCCTGAAGCACCACCCCATGGTCGCACGGCACCGCTGCAGGCGCTGTACCTGCTGGGTGACCACGCTGCTCTCTAGGGACACGCGACATGTGCTACGGGAAGCAGGTGAACCATGGCGCTGCCAGCCCTACTGCTCTTGATTTCTCCAGGATTAAACACGGAGGTGCCTTTTCGCACTACAATTTCTCTTGCTTGTGCACTGTAATTAGGAGTGAGTTCGTTAGCAACTGCCCTTCGATACCCGCTGCAAATTACGATCCTGTGTACGCCTGTGTGCGTGTGCCCGTGCTGGTGCGCTTTGAACAACTGCTGCTTGGAGATTTGCTTGGAATTGCACTGGAAGAAGGAAGGAATTGACAAAAGATTTCACGAGATCAGTGCAGTGAGAATTTCTGATGTTCTTTCATTTGTTATTACGTCTCTCCAGGGAGGTTAAAACCGGAAATCTTGGTCATTCCAGCTGAATGCTGCAGTTCAGACTCATTTCTTAGTAACATCCTGCTTCTTAACAGCAGCCTTAGGGGATCCTTTCGGCCCTGTATGCTCACAGCAAAAAGTGAAGTCCCAGTGAGGCGATGGTTTCAGGAAGGCACAGGCTTTCCTCTGCAGTCTCTTCGTTGCCTGGTCTGATAGTCGCACGCAGAGTAACTGCACCGATGGGAGGTGGGTGTCCAACGCTCGGAAAGCCAGGAGTGGGTGCAGGAGGAGAACGAAGGCTGTTTTCTGTGTTGCCCTTGAAACGCACTGACCAACACCATGTGCCATCCCAGCTGGTGACAAGGCAGGTGTAAGAGGTGGAACTTCTACACAGCCAATGCAGATCAGCCCCCGACTGCGGGGAGGGTGACTCTCCCTCCCGTTCACAGTTGTCCACTGTGGCCCTTTCTGGCATCCACAGTTACATGTATCTGATGGTGGCATAAGAATTATTTAGCTTTTCCTGCTCTGAAAGTGGTGCAGCAGAGCAGGACATCTAGTAAAGAGGGCAAATTAAGCGAATAAAATTCAAATTACTGTTTTTCCCTGTTCTGGTTTGAGCTGAAGCTTCCTTGTTTTGGGAAATGGACAAATAGAATTATTCCATGCAGTACAATAACTCCTCATTTAATTGGTTAAGGGAATCAGGTGAACGTAACGTTACGTCGGGAGTCTTTAAAGGCAGCAGGCTGGGGTGTGTTGCTCTCTCTCGGACTCCCGACGGCTTCGCGGAGGTGGGACTGCCACGAACCAGCTGGCTGGCGACCAGCCCGAGAGCTGAAGGCCTAGACCCCCAGATCGCTGAGGATCACGGACTTTGAACTATTACTGCCGTGAGTCTCGTCTGAAGTCGGGTGAGATATCCGGACTCCCAGCTGTTCTGTGCAGGGAGTTTTCCTGCTGTTAAATTTGCTGCGCGGGGTTTTTTTCCCCCCATCTCACCACGAGAAGAATTTCACTTCCTCTGTCTGGAAGCAGCTGCAAGGCTTTCACTCCCACCTCGTTGCTGGATGCCTACCAAGGGATCTGGCCTTGAACGAGACTGTTGAAGACTTTTTTTTTTCTCTTTTCTCTCTTTTTTCCCTTTTAGTAGTATATAGTTGTGTGGATTTATTGTCTATTAAAAGTTTGTTTCAGTTTCCCAAACGCGGACCGAGGTGTGAATTTCTTCTCTCCCCGTAAACCCCTTCTGTCTCTAGCGAGACAGAGGGAATCGTTAAGGAATTCGAGGCGTTATTACCTTGGGAACCTCAACCCTTAGCATTCCACTCAGGAATGAGCAAATAAACGTGTAACTGGTTGATGTAAGTGGTTGATGTAAGCTGATGAGGCAGAACCACTTTGCTGTAGAACGATCTTTTAAAAACCAGGGGACCACCTTTGTGTTCCACTGGTGTTCAAACTGGCCGGGGCTACAATTGCAGGAGAGGAACAAAACTGAAGCCCCTGCGATAACCCCACAGTGGGACTGGCGCTCCCCGCGGTGATTGCCACTGACCTGACGGTCTCTGTTCCATCGTTCCCACTGTAACGTGCCTGGGTCTCGCCTGCGGCTGCCCATCGCTGCTGGCGCTGCAGAGGAACGCCAGGAGCACCCTTGAAGGGTGAAGAGCCGAACCTTCGGCTGATTCCTGCTCTTTGGAGAATGCTATTTCATAAACGACTAAATTGTTCTTGCTTTTAAATTGCTTGGCATTGTTTCTGCCAGGAAAATTGAACCACGCTCCAGAGGTACTTGTGAGGGGAAAAAAACCCACTGAAAACCCTTACTGCAGAATATGGGCTTGCAGATTTTTTAATGCTTGAACTGCTAAATTAGTTACTCCGTGAAATTACGCAAGATCCAAGGCTGAGTTTTGGGAGAAGCATTTCACAGTGTAAAAGCGTTAAGCATTTCTCTTACCTTTTAGATTAGAATATCCATTTATTCCGGTTACCTTAATTTAAATTCAGAATGCTTATTTCTCTGTGCCCCAAACATACGCCTCTCCTGGTGACGGAACCTTTCCAGCGGATGTCTGTGATACCAACTAATGAAAATTGTACTCCAAATCAAATACTCATTTGCAAGCAATTCTACCATTCCAGAACAATCTAGGAATTACATTTAGAACCATTAACTTAATTTAATCCATACAAGCATAGTAATTCAGCGTCCAAATCTTAAAATGTTTTAACAGTTATTGCTGCCTTCATTGCTCTGCAGTTTGCGGCACACGGAGAAGCGGAGCTGCACAGCGCATCTCTGGAGGAAGGTGAGCCAAGGCTGGAGCATCGCCCCAGCAAGCGCCGTTACCTACAGAGCGGGGAGGAGCAGGAGGTGGTTCCCTCTGTGCAACAGCAGTGTTCAAACAGCTCCTCCTCCTGTTGTAGTTGATGAAAGAAACCTTTCCTCGGCTCTGAGGGTTGAATGGGGCACTTTGAACCCTCATGTTGCCATGAATTGGCCCAAGAAGAAAAAATTTTATTCATGAAGGCTATAAAATGATCTCATCAGCTTTGCTGATCGGTTACAGAGGAGCGTGCAGTCTCTTTTCATACCAGTATCACACCCGTTTCTTACCAGGACAGAGAGATTTCAATGAAAGCTGGTGACAGGGTGGGGAAAATTGTCCCAGCAGCGGTTAGAAGATCTTTATACAGACTGAATTGCCCTCTGCCTAAAGGCACTTCCTAAAAAAATGTATTTTGTTTTAACTAGTGCTGTGGATTCCTGACAACCAGCAGCTGCTGAACAAACATCCAGGGAAAGCACGCAGAGCACGCAGGTACGCGACACCGCTCCCCGGGTACGCTTGTGGCCGGAGCATCCCAGCAGCACCAGCTGCACGCTGTGCTGGGGGGCCCTTACGTACAGGGCTGTGCGCTCCTGTCGGCTCAGTGCGGGGACAGCTGCGCAGCCCTCGCCTGAAACAGGTTCCTGCTGCCAGCTGCAGAACCGAGGTTTGTCCTGAGCGTAGTTTTACAAAGAATAAGCCTTCCCATTCCAACTCACCATTTCATGTATGTAAATAGAAGTAATATTATAAAAATGTTTTAACTACAGTATGTATCACCTTAGAATTTACGTAAACTTCCTTCTCTTGCATCTGAAATTCTTTAGTATTTCCCTTTCTAGAATGATGTAACTGAAAATATCTTCAAAAAAAACCCGACTCCAAACGCTTTGTTTTCAATAGTAGTTTATTTACTCACTTATAAACACTAGAGTATGCAAAGCAGTAGAAAATACTACTAGAACTTGAAAATGAGTCTGAAATTTTCAGGGATGTTGTTTGAGGGTGAAGGCAGGCCAGAAGTAGCAAAGACTGCTCAGTGCTGCCAGCCAGCCTGTTCAAACCTCCGCCAGGACAATTTAAACAAAATTAAAGCCATGCTAATTACAAAAACTTACCATGAAGCTCCTTGCAGGGGGGTCACAGTTAGTCTTTGGAGGTCCAAGAATACCATTTTTAAGTGTTACTCAGCAGAAGGAGCTGGTAATAGTGCAAGTGCTAAAATGCAAAATTCACAGACGGGAGTTGGGAGATTATTCTGATGTAGGTGCAGGAAAAAAAAACCCACAACTTTTTGCAGTGGGGTATGAACAACAGAAGCCCTGAGGTTTTAGAACCCCTCTCTAAAACTCTGAAGAGGTACCTTGAGACCCAGCTGATTTTCTAACCCTGCCAGTGGAAAACTCCCCATAGCGCAGTTTTGTCCCCTGCTTAGATGCTCTTCGTTCACAAGCCTCAGTGTAACAGGCAGCGGTGAAGAGAGAGCTTCAGAAGTTAAATAGGTTAAAAACTGGGTAAATATCCACAGTCAGAACAGTCACAGCAAGTAGCACAGGGTATAAAAGTGGGAATCAAGCTTCAGTGGGCTTCAAGCACAAGTAGCTTCGACAATTCCTCACGCTCCTACCCCAGGGGAAGTCATCTCCCAGCAGTTTCCGCTGAAACATCCTGCTCTGTTCAGCAGCTGCCTCTTAGTTGGCACTTCTGTGCCTGTAACAAACTCTGTTCTTCCCAGGGAGACTTCTGCCGAGGTCTGTGTGCGCTAATGCTTCATGCAGCTGGGAACATCTCTCCTGTGACTGGTTCTGAGCGTGAATTTCTTTAAGTGGTGCAGAAGCCAACTGCCCACGAGCAGACTGGCCTAACAGCAAGTTAAAAGACAGCGTCCCAGAAGAGAGATGTGGCCAGAAACGCACCCTGACAGTAAACGCCTGTCTCCCCCCAACCCCTGCTGCTGAGGAACTCCAACTGCTACAAGAACAAGTAACGGCCCTTGGTACGGACACAACCTGGAGGGAACAGCTTACCATTCTAGGTGCGGGCACCCGAACGTGAGGGAACTGGATTTTAGATCTATACGTATCCCTGAACAGTGCAAGCATAGAGTGGATTAGAGTTGGGTGTCGGGATGAGCGGTGGCTCCCTTTGACTTGTCAACTTTTAGAGCACACATCTCTGAAACAAACCAAATTCCTGCCAAAAAACTTTACAGAAGTTCATCTCAAAAGGGTAACATTAATTAACTGCTATGAATTCTTTGCATTCAGGGCTGCAAAACAAAGACACATATTACTTAAATCAGTTTTATTTAAGAATTTCCTACAGTGACAAATCTTATAAAAAGCATCCAAACACAAAACTGCCGCAAACAGCATTCGTATGGTATCTTACAGACAGTGGAACTTCCACCCTGGAGAGGCACACTGAGCTCGCTCGTGCTCTCTGCTCCAAGAGCTACCGCAAAGCACACCACAAGCTCAATGTTCGCCTCACAAACCCCATCAGCTGCGAGTCACATTACCACACTTACAGATCATTAACAGAAAAAACCCACACACCATACAGCATTCACAGCAGTTGACAGAAGGGAAAAAAAATACAAATAGTCATTTCACAGAACACATTCAACTAATTGATTAACTAGGGATAAAACCCACTTAAAGTCTTCCACATGTGGATGTCCTTTGAATGCAGTAAACACTCGTACTTTATTTGCTACCATTGCTCTCCGCACACTCTCTCACCAAAGCCACAGGATTGAGAGACATCTCGCCAAGTCAAATAAAACCCCATAATGCACCACCAGGTCTCCGCATGCGCTCTCTCCTTTATCTCGCTCATACCAGCCCTCTCATGCCTCGGCACCACCACCAATCCCACACAAGGTTTCAAAAGTTCAAACAGCCTTCTGGTTCCATCTCACAGCCTTGCGTTCACAGCGTTGATACGACTCCATGAAATAAAGAGTAGCGGATAAAAATGGAACACCCACCGTCTAAGACGCAGCATGTGCGGTGTGATGAAGTAGTCTTGGATGAGAAAGCATGTAGACAGAAGTATTCCTAAGGCAGAATATTTACAGCACTGCTTTCAATGAAGTGCTTCTTCCATAGACATTTGAAATGAGATGAACTGCGGAGATTAAATGAAGCCTTCATATCGTACTTGAGTATGGAGGGGAGACAGTGTTAAAAAAAAACACAAACAAAACAAAACCGACACCGTGGTCTCCAGCGGGCGCACCTGGAGTCTCATGGTGGGATCAAATTAAAAACAGGAGGGAGAGAATGCTGGTTCAGACCAATGGTTTCCATTTTGAACATGCAAAGAATTCAGGTAAACGAGGGACAGTATTACGGGAGAAGCCTTTCCTATCGACTGTAGTGTTAGTTCACCTGTGGGGCAACAGCAGTCCGCTTCCAGACACTCGCTATTCCAACAAGATACGTAACAAAACTTAGAACTTTTACCTCTCTTTCTTTTTCTTTTCTTTTTTTTTTTTTTTAAAAAAAAGAACAATGTCAAAAATACTGCTGAATATACTGCACACTGCACAAACTGGTTTGGAAAATGTTAGTATATACGTAATTTACAGGATACTTACCAGGAGTTAGAAAAATCTGATTTCCCACCATAGAGTCAGTATCAGAGCCCACTGCGTCTACATTCCCCAGCCTGACGACTTGGAATCCATGCTTGAACCAAAGCCTCCGTTAAACCCGCTGCTAGAGCCCGCGTTGGAGGCCGAACCCCAGCCTATCGCTGCCCCCGAGTTGGACCCGCCGTAGGAGTTATTGCCTGAGCTAAAGCCCTGGTTCTGCTCCCGCTGCATGTTGCCCTGCGGCTGGTTGTTTCCCGAGGGCCCCGACTGGTTCTGCTGACTGGCCAGCATGCCCATCATTCCCCAGCTGCTCTGCAGCGCCGCCTGCGCCGCCGCCATCATGGCGGGGGTGATGC
>NW_010410184.1:2371-3597 GCF_000710305.1 Buceros rhinoceros silvestris | reverse complement strand
TGCGGCTCCCAAGCCTCGCCGGCGCCGCCGCCATCATGGCGGGGTTGATGCTAAAGGCTCCGAAGTTCATCCCTCCGCCCATGTTACTGCCCTGATTGTTACCCAGCCCTCCCCCACCTCCTCTGCTGTTGCCAAACCCCCCTTGGTTCCCAAAGCCTCCCGGATTACCACCAAACCTTCCACCTCTCTCTAACTGTCTATTGCTATTGTGCTTAGGTTCAGCATTGGATATATGTACGCTGATTCCTTTAATGATCAAGTCCTCTCCACAAAGAGACTGGGCAACCTATAAGAAATAAGGGACTGATTAAATGACTGTTAGACCCCTGGGTTTTAAATGTCAGCAGTACAAGACAAAAACAATCCCACATGATCCTGAGCAGATACTGAACCTGCAAAGGAAGCACATGCGTGTACTAACCCAGCTGGAAGGGCTTTACCTCCACATTCACTGCTACGCTAACGGCAGCACAGAAACCCGCCTGAGCAACAGCACCTGAGCAGTGTAACCTCACACAGCTCCAGACAGCAAACGGAGTTAATGCCACTGGAACTTTCACCACGTGGACAAGTACGTGTTACACGTACGGTTCCAGAAATGAGGCTTTATCAAGCTAAAGCTGTCTAACTAGGACGCTAAAACGTGTTAAGACATACCTGATCATCTGCAAACGTAACAAAAGCAAAAGCTCGGAAGGGTTTAGGAATGAAGACATCTACCACTTCTCCGTACTGGGCAAAGAACTGTCGGAGTTCGTCTGCTGTCATGTCCTCAGTGCAGCGCCCAACAAACACTTTCCTGCTACGCAAAGGTTCGTCAGGACTTTGCTGGAGAGAATTGAAAAGAAAAAAAAAAAAGATCACAACTACCGCTGAGGACTGAGTGACATTGTGACGAAGGCCCTTTCCCTTTAGCCTGTTCTGAGGACTGAAGATCAGGAAAGTGTGAGACCGCAAGTTAAAGACTTCATAAAAAGTCCTGCTCAGAGAACGTGCCTGCACCTCGGTGCAGATGGAGAAGTCACAAGAAAACGAAGGTGGGAGCAATACACAGGAACGGTGACAAGGCCACTGCAGAAGGACGCTGCTTTTGGGTCATAACTGCTTATATATACGCAGGGGAAGCAAACAGAAGCTTCAGGTTCGGTTTGAATTCAAGCAAAGCCTCGTTCTCATCTTCTCTAGGTTAGTTATATCACCTGCTTTATTCTCACAGCAGACAAGTT
>NW_010410184.1:540-2275 GCF_000710305.1 Buceros rhinoceros silvestris | reverse complement strand
GTTACTGCTGGACACAAATTACTTTCAGGTTTCCACCTGCACTTCACTCCCCACATAACCAGCTGTTTTCCCATCCCTTCTTGTCCACTTCCTGCTCACCCTCCTGCTCCTTTTTTCCTTCCCTGCTCTCACCCATCCTGTCCATTCACAGACTGAAAAGCCACATCCAGCATGATCTGCTCACCTAACACTGCTGCTAAGAAGCGCACTTCTGAGTGTCTGGGAACAATAAAACTACCGATAAATACAGAAGTACCTTTGAATTGGGAAGTTTACAGTCACACCATCTTCCATCTATCATGTGCCGCTGAGACATGACTTTCACCTGGGTTTCATAATCCGTAAACCGAACAAAACCAAAGCCTTTTGAGTGGCCGGTTTTAATATCCTTCTTAACCTAAGACAAAAAAAAAAAAAAAGAGCAGACTTTTAGAAGTTCTGATTATCTCCACTGTGTAAGTATTTACCTACAAAAATCACTGCGATGGCACAGCCAGACCAGCTCTGTAAGTAGCGTGGCCACCGAAGGGGCACACGGAAGCACACGAGTAACAGGAGGAACAAGGCAAGTGTCCCGGGACCAGGGGAGGTCCCTCTCTGGGGAGGGTAACAACATCGCACACAAGGACAGAATTAAACCGAAGCAGGTTTGTCTTCTGACTCGTGCTGTCGGAGAGGCCTCGTCCCGGGCAGGCCAGCTCAGGCCATCGAGGTGCCAGGCTCAGCGCCTAGCCAAGCAGCGCCAGGCCCGCAGTGCTGCCTGTCCACAGCTGATGTGGGACACGCGTGTGGCAGGCCAACCCTCTGGTGTAGGCAGTGACACTACCGACGTCACTGCTAGCACAAAGCATCCCATTACTGAATGAACGCAGCAAAGTTCTGCTGGGGAGTTTTATCAGCCTGGTAAACGCTCCCACCAGGGCAGTCTCCCGTTCCTTAACACACACACATATACACTCACACGCATTCAGCTACAATTAGAAATATAAATTAAAAAGTCCTTAGAAACACTGTACCCATGAGGCTGACCTGCATGAACCACCACTCCCAGATACCTCGCTCTGCACCTACACAAGCCCGCAGCTACAAAGCTCATGCAGCAAAATGCAGCCTAGGAAGAGACACAGAGCTTCAGATCATCTGTGTTTTTGCTGGCTCCGTCCGAGACTGATTTCTACCTAACGTCCCTCCTCTGCTGAGCTGCAAAGGGATGTTACCTGCACCATCAGAACTTCTCCAAAGGTACTGAAATACTCCTTTAAGTCTTGCTCAGTGGTTTTCCAGGGAAGACCCAAGACTATCAAATCTGAAGTCTTCTGTACTGCTCGTTTCACTTTCACGGCTGATGATGCATCTGTTTCATCCATTTTTCTCTTATTATCTGAACATAAAGTACATTAGAAACCGTCCTTAACTCTGGAAACTGACTGTGAATTACATGGTATAAAATCATGAGAAAAAGTACAGACTACAAAAGTCACGTGCCAGCTGCCGGGCGATTATTATTGTAATACATCTCCAACTGCCTACAGGTGTAAGGAGAGAAGAGGGAACAATCCACACTTAAGTTATCCTCCGACAACTGCGATTTGACTTTAGTTAGTTCACTAAAGATTTATCTGATAACATTCACAGTCCGGTCAGGATGTGGAGAGGACAGGATTTTTAAACAGGAATACTGCTTTAGCAGTTCACTTCTCCTTTTTTTTGGGGGGGTGGTTGGTCTCCTCTTTCC
>NW_010410184.1:0-438 GCF_000710305.1 Buceros rhinoceros silvestris | reverse complement strand
CTTTCCCTATGCATTTTTCAGTGGTACCTCTGACCAAACCACGGCCTGAGAAGCATCTGAATGGACAGAGATCCCATTACACCGAGGTCTATATAAGGCTCTGAACCCTCCAAGGATAATGCAGGACTTCGTCACTGAAGTGCTTCTATGGGTAGAGAGTTAAAAATCTTCCTGCCCATCCGCCAACTCAAATCTACTCTGCAGGACAGAGAGCTGCATAAAATCACTGAACTTCTGTAGCTCGGAGGTTTCAGCAGCAATAACGTTGCCGTGTTAAAGGAGCAGTGACCTCTTGACCGAAAAAGCAAGCGTGTACGAAAAAGCCAAAGTAACGCAGACAAACCTTTGGGATAATTGACAACATAGACCAGGTTTCCCCCCCCGGCCTCCGGCGCATGCAGGATGCCCTCCACCAGCCGGACCCCCCTCATGCACTGC
>NW_010410183.1:37690-53887 GCF_000710305.1 Buceros rhinoceros silvestris | reverse complement strand
CCCCCCCGCCGCCGGTTTCCCGGCCGCCGCGGGGCTGCTCGGTCTCCCAGGAGCCATTTGCAATAATTCTCGGTGACCCCGGCGGGAGGTGTTTGCTTTCCCCTCCCGGGTTGTTTTGGTTTTCTTAGGGGTTTTTTAATTATAATTTTAATGTTTATTATTTTTTTCCCGTTGTGACTGTATGAAGCAGTTTTTAAAAAAAAAAATGTGAATATCAAAGCTGGAAGGCAGCTGGACTTAAAATTGTAAACGCCTGGTCAGTGAATGGAGCCTGAGACGCATTGTTCACGTAAGGCAGCCGAAAGAAGTTTTTTCTACCAAAAAGAAAAAACCAAACCTGAATCTACCCTTCCCCGACAAACTCAATGGCTCAAATACAAAATGCAGCTGTTGATTTTAAATAGATGCACTTCGTACCGGAGTGTTTGAAATGTGTTCCTGATTTACAGGACTTAATGTCTTAACCTGTCTGTACTGAATAAATGTGTTCTTGTTTTTATTTTTGGGTCTGTGTCTCATTGTTAAGGGGAAGTGAATTTTGGTTAATGAGAACAAAATTACGTGTATGATGCTTCAGTAGGCACGTTCCCCTTCATCGTCTTTCAGTTAGAGATCTCCATTTTGCAGACAAAAAAAAATCCTCACAACAATCCGCATAGTCTGATGCAGTGGGACACTGGTTATTAATGCACGGGGATGCAACTGAGCCCCTTTGTTTGCCAGCAGCGTTCATTCGTAAACTGTGAGACGCCCCTTCGAGCAGCCGAGAATGTGGCTGTTGGAATTTATAAGTCAAATCGTAGTGAAACTGAAATTAGGTTATCTTGTATTGGGGAGGGAACAGAGCTTGTGTTGCTTGCTTACTTGTTTTCTTTCTCCGTGGAGAGGGGGAAATAAAAGACTCAGGAGGGTAGAGTGGTCTAGGCAGTAATTTAAAAAAAAAAAAAGATAAAAAAATCAGTAAAGCTTAGAATTTGGTGCTGCTGGTAAGATTAAGTTCCAATACCTATTCTGAATAGCTTCCTTGGTAAAATCCTGTGTTAGGTTTTTAGGAGTCAGAGAATGAGCTTCAAGATCAGAACTGAACACATCAGACAGACCGGATCATAACAATCTCCCAACCCCCACTCAGTTTGAGGTAAAAGCTCCTTTGAAGAAGGTAGCAATCCCACATGAAAGAAAATGGAAGATGTTTGCCTTTGTCCAAGCGAGCAATTTGAGCAGCTACGTTTACTTGTGTGATTAGTTCTTTCAAGAATACATTAAATCTACAAAATATTTTAGATTTCTTTCTCTGTTACTAGCTACTGATAGAAACTGGCACTGAAGGTTTTATAACGTCTCATGCACTAGAAACAGTATGTGATGTTATTATTAGTTTTATCTTGATTGATTTACAACTAGAATGTGGTTTCTTCATATCAAGGAATGTAAAATGCAAAGGAAGAAGTTAATTGTGTTTTAGAATGTCCTTAATTACTAACATCTGAAGTCCTTTTTCTTGTAACTTACGCTGCTTTTGTAGGATTTGGCACAACTTGGAAAGGATTTGCCTTTACCATTAGTTCTTCTCTAATACAACAATGTAATGTGTAGGTTGTCCTTACTTGTCCTACATTGTAGGTTTTTTTTGAAATTTTGTTTCTTAATCAGAGGTGGGGAGAAAAAGTTGAGTTTCGAAAGAAATCTTAGCTTCAGATATAACCACTCACCAACAACTGAAAAACTAGATGTTCTATTTGTCCTTTAGGTGCTGGAGCAGATAGGTGTTTGCTGTGTTGATGCTGAATTTGACACCTCAGATGAGTAGTTTAATTACTAAAAGAGGAAAAAAAGCTGGAGGAACCAGGCTAAAAACCGAGCACAGCCCACGGAGCCTGAGTTGTTACACAACTGCGGCTGAAAGTGTCTGTGGCTGAAATTCCGAAAGCTAGCATAGCTGACTTGAATTTTTTGCTACTGGTAACTGCGCATCGATTCTGCATCTCCCTGTCCCCCCCCCTCCCCAAATCCTAGCCTCTGTATACTAATGAGAACAGCTAGCTTTACAAGTGTCTTTTGTAGTCATTGAAAGCCTCAAGACATTCCTTTTAAGGATTTTACTAGCATAACACTTTTCAATAAACTAGCAGTAGAAGTGAGGCTTAGAAAAGGTGCTAATAAATTTCACAGTGACTGGCTGGTTTTTAAGCTTCCTAAAGTACTTCTAAAATAGCTTTTGCTTTCTCCTTTGTGCAAGTCTGAGAGATGGATATATGTAAAGGGTTATAGTGAGCTAAGCGTAAATTTGTGACGATTTGTGTAGCTCATCGCTTGCAATGTGAACAGCCGAAGCTCATGCCAGCAACCTTTATCGTCACATCTTCAAGTTTTTAAAATTATCTTCTTCAAAATGGAGTACGTGCCACCTCTTCACAAGGGGACGTATCAAATGCATCTTACTTTGCTTTTGGAAGCCAAGTTTTACGACGTGTTGGACCAATGGTAATGTTACCAGAAGGTTTCCACTGATTCACTGCAAATTCTCTTTTCCAAGTACTGCCTTGTGCTACTCTCTGTAGGCATACAAACAGAAAGGAACTTTGACATTAAAGTCACCATCTACTTTGTTTCACAAATGTGATAAAAAATGTTGAACAGTGAAGTAAACATTTTTGTAAGTTTTAAATATCTGTGGTGTAGAGGTAGGTTTTCTTTAATACGTTTTGCCTCTGCTGGTCTTCAGATGCCCGTTGTTGATTTCTGAAGCAGTGAAAAGCAAGTTTGGGTACATGCGACATTTGGTCTTCACGGTATGCTTAGAGTACCTCCGTTTGTAAGTGAAAATACAGTTTACTTCAGCTTTAAATTTGTAATAAAATTACATTTTCATAGTGGGCATTTAGGTAGCTTTTATCTCTTTTTTTTTCCATCTTCCAAGGGAAAAAATTGTTGAAAGCACAAGATTTTGCAGTGGACCACACGAGCTGTAGAATCAAAAAATAGCCATTTAGATATTTATAACAAGCAATATTGCAATGCACTGGGGAAGAAGTTTATTTTCTTTATGAGGGTTCTATATTTTGAGGGTAAACTTAATTTTAAATTATTTTGTAAACAAATGCACAAAAGACTCACAATCTCATCTTCCAACGTGCCTCTCTGTGGTGTTGCACTATCATGGCACAAGGCTGCCACAGCTTCTTTATTTGTAGTCTGTGATGCAGTCTAACTCTTCTTGTGTTTTCTCTGTATGACTGAACAAGCATTTTCCTGACACCTTGCCCAAAACTCAGCTTTGTACCCGTGTTATATCTTGCGCTTACTACTCCCACATTCCCTGAGCTCTTGAAAGTAACTTGGTTTAGCCAGAAGGCTGGTGGGTAGAATGATTTTTGTCTGCTTATTCTCATGTCTCCTGTCTCGCTTTTAGCTTACTATTGTGTGTTGCACCAGCACTTAGAGACTGTAAAACTTACTGGTATAGTACTCAGCATAGTCAGCATGGTAGGGAAGTAGAGGCTCTGCCCTAGGTCCTTAAAATCAGGTTTTAAAGAAGGTTTCAAAGAAAATAGCAAGTGTATCTCATGGAAGGCGTAAGGGTGAAGAAGGGTGTAGGCTGGTGTCATGGGTTAGGGCTTGCCACTAGACGTATGTCAGATACGGTCTATTAACCCCTCTCCCTTCCGAAAGAGGAAGAGAAAGGGAATAAGGGAGAGAGACTTATGGATTGGAAAAGAAAACTAAAACTGCTTTAATGAGAATAATAACAGTAACATCAAATATATACAAATATATACAATATCAATACTGAGCCCAAACCCCCTGATGGCAACTACGTCACTGTCACCACTGATGCTGTGGGCAGATGTTGTGGAAGTCCCAGCCTGGACTTGGCAGCAGACGGGAACTGGATTCAGAGATGCACGGACTGGGATCAAAGGCAGAACAGACAGAGTCCTCCTTGGACATTAGCCACTGAAGAAGAGAGCTTGACCCTTGTGATCCCTCAGCTCTATACCCAGTATGACGTCTATGGGATGGAACACCTTGTTGGTCAGTGTGGGGTCACCTGTCCTGTCCGCTTCTCCCCACAGGTGCAGCTTCTACCTTACTGCACCCCCACTGTGGCACAGGATTGAGCAGTGACCTTGGTCTGCACAGCAGCAAGTCTAAGCCAGAGCCTTTCTGCACACCAGTCCCTGGCAGTAACTGTGAACATCAAGTGTTATCACTGCTGGGAGCAGACACTGTCTGCAAACATGTGCTGTTAACTTCAGAAAGTGCCGTTACTTAGAAGAGACCGAGCTGGAAAGTAAAATCACTGAACAGAATGAGTTCTGTTCTGACTCAGACCAGGACAGCTGCCTATTGCACAACTTAAATTTTGGCCAGCCAGGGCCAGTCCTAGGGTCAACAGCTTCTCCATCTACATACATCTTCAGCTCCATCTAAAAAGCATCCCTCATTCCCTCCTAGTCCCTGGCCCCACAGTTTTCCTCACCCTGCATTCCCCTGCTATCCAGGCCATTCCTGTGGTTGTGATCTTTGACTTTTACATGTCTTTTGTCCATATTGTATTGCTCTTTCCAAGTATTAAATAGCTTTGTTCTCCTCAGTTACTATTTGGTAGGTACTTTTGACTTGCTTGTTCGTTTGGTCTCAAATATTGTAGTGCAGTCACTTCTTGGTAGCCAAGGTCTGTTTTACTTATTATAAACCTTGCAGTGTGTAAGTTGGATGGCAAGTTACAACTGTCTCTCATCTTCACTTTGTACAACATAGGGCAGGAATCAGAGGGAAATTAACAGATGAAGTGAACAGAAAAATTCCTCTCAACTTCTATGGGAATTTCCTCCTGTTTTGGGGGGTTTTTTTTTAGAAAAAAAATAATCCAATCTATAATCTTTCCAGAAGTAGCTGGAAAACACTTCTTAAAGTACTACACAAGTGCCTTTGCAGCAACACAAAAATGACACCAGCAAACTCATTTCCTGAGCCAATGACGTTGGTTTGATTTTTCTCCTCCGAAAATGATGCTTTAGCTGTGTGGTTAACCTCAACCACGTTTGTCAAAACTGCAGAACTGCCATTCTGCAATTTCCATGGCAAAAGGCAGCTGTTAGAGAAAAAGGAATTGGTGCCCTTAGAGAGAGGAAGGCTGCCGGGTGCCCACGCTGCGCTGGTAGACACTGTAGACTCCACAAGAGAGGACGCCACAGGAAATCAGGCACCATAAATTCAGAGGCACACAGTATTAGCTGTTCCTTAAGCAATATCCTGTATCTAAATTGTATTATTTTTGCTTTCCATGATCTAATCTGGTGGTATCTGGTAGAGTAATACAGACAGCTAAGGGTGCTCCTCATCGCTGTAGGCACTAGGACATCAGCAATCAAAAGAAATTGTAAAAACACCTTGTCTTTGTGTCCCGCTAGTAATCACTGACTTGGCAGGACTTTCATGAAGAGGTGCTAAAGAAAGGCTGTTAGCTCCTGAGCTATATGAAGAAGTTTAATACATTCAATTCCAACCCCAAGTACAGGTTTTATAGCAGCAACAATTGTAAAGCTGGGGGGAAAAAAATCCTGCTGGAGCTTTTACAGTTGGAAGCCAAGTGGTAATTTTGAGACTAAACAGAGCTCCTTTCATTTTCTTCCCATGTAGGTACTGTCAGTCCTTAACTGAGGAACTTTGCTGCTCCCTGGCATGCTATGGGGCTTGCGTCGCCACCTCAGAAGATGGTCTCTGATTGATTTTACAGTCCAGAAAGGCTAGTCTTCTAACTCAATGGGTCCACTTTTAGGAGCAGCACTGAATTAAAGGAATATATTTTTCATTTGGTGGTATGTGATGAAACAACATGAGGATGAAAATGTTTTAATTGGAGGAAATGGATCCTGGCTGGCTTAATACCAAATATTTGCTGTTCTAAGCATTTTACCACAAGAGGTTGGGGCTTATTCTACCGTGTCACAACAATTGTCCTAGTTTCAAGGCTTAAACCTACAGAAGCACAGGCTCTAAGTTAAGGTGTAAATTTGGGTTATTAGTGGTCTTAAATCCATATGGTGATGCCTTTTCATTTTACACAAGACTAGTGGTTTTCTGCAGGAAACCAAGCAGTGCTGAAGCAGGTGACTGCGTGTGTGTACATACGTCCCAGCTTCTCCTGAAAGATGGAAAGTGAGGGGAATACCTAATTGTCTCCTGTTGTTAGCAGGCAGCTTTGGCGGTTGCTATTCTGGCAATGTCTAGCTGTCAGTGCACAGGTATGTCCCAGCAATGCAATATCTCATCTGTACATTCTTTTGGAAAGTAAAAACTCAGGTATTTATATTTTTCATCTGGCTCCTCTTCTCTTCTGTTAGCTTCCACTGGGCTGTTTTGACAGCTGCTTTCCTCCAAGGTTTCCGATGCAAATTTCCCAGGCCACTTACAGCTCTGTCCTAACAGTGGTTGGATCCTGGGTCGCAGGACGCAGAAATCTTGTTCCCGTAAAAATGGAGTATGTCAGGCTGGAGTGTGCCAGACAGGTAGCAGAATGGAACTAAGAGACAGAAATTCCCATCTCTGCATCTCTATAGGCCTGTTCTTCTTCCCCTTCTTTTTTTTTTTTTCCTCTTTTAAGAGAGGCTACAGATGTCAAGTGCCTCTGAAAGTCAAACTGCTTACCTCGATAGGGATTTGGAAGTGTTCCACAGCCCCATTTTTCACTTTTCCCATTATTTTGCTGGAGATCCTTTCACATTTGGTTTGTGTTGGTCCTGTTCCCCAGCCTGCAGTACAACAGAGATGCTCCGGGGCTGAAGAGCAAATGTGCATAACGTGGGTGTTATGTATGTGAACACACAAGCGTAGGGTCAAGTGTGAATCGCTGAAATAGTTCTTGTGCATGGGTCAAATATGTAGATGTTTTATTGACAGAATAAAAGATAGTCCTACACAAAGGACATGTGATATTAATCTGCTTTAAAATTAAATTTTTAGGAAAAAATTTAGAATACAAGAAAAATAATGGAAGAATACCATTGTGCTTTTTGTCTCACTGTCAAAGTTAATGCAAATGTAATTTTAGTGCAGTAGTGCACATGTCCTCTGTGTGCATTGCCTTGATAGCTGCTGCTGAACAGGTCTCTCCTTAGCAAAATCAGATCAGACCCTATCAGAACTACCAAATTATTGTAAGAAATAGAATTTCAAATGGGCTTTAGTTCTCCTACTTCTTTCTAAACAAAACAAAAATCCTTATTGCCGGTTGTATATTGATGCTGAATAAATCTTTCAAGGATGTCTTCATGCCGGAGTGACTTGAAGTTTGCAGCCAGCGTGATACTGGTCTGCGTTATGATCACGTTTAACTCATCTGTTATTAAAAGTCTCAAATCTTTTGGCTTCATTATTTTTAACTGTGGTTGCAATGTTTTTTCTCTTTCACAAGATTTTTCTTATATTTTCTAGAGTCAGAAAGGTTTTCCTTCAAGGTGAGGAGGGGGAAAAAAAGAAAAGAAAAATTAATTTCAAAATCTAATTGCGAAAAACATTTAATGGTTTCAGATTGTATTTGCTTGGGGAAACTGTATTACAAGCTGATCTTCACCTTTAAATACAGCAAGCACAGAGGTCTAGAAATTGAAATCGTGTTATCCAGGAGGGACTACATTTAAGTCCATAAACTTTAGGAAGTTTTAAGCTGGAGGGGAAGTTAACTTAACTTGAATGTTAAAGCTAAATAGAAATAGCAAAGATTTTCAGTGGGCGATTTCAACTTCACAAGTAGTCCAGTCCAATTTATTTGAACTCCTATGACTCAGCAGAGAAGATTAATGGATTGACACCAAAGGTGATCTTTCATGAGTGACAGTCCCGCATAACCAAATCTTTAAAACTCCAGGGATTGTAAGACCTGGTCGCTCAGTATCTTGGATTCTGGTCAGCGGCTTCATACCAGCTGCTGCATAGCAGAAGAGCCCCAGCACTTCTAATCCTGATGTCTGTTAGTTTAACTCCCTCTTGGTTAGCTTACTATCCCTTCCACGCTGTTGGGCTTTGGAGCGTTAGTCATGGTTACAGCTGATTTTCTTATAGCTGCGCATGATGGTATGGGTGGTCCAGTGCTTTCAGAGCCGGGAGACCTGACCTGCTGCGGTTAGTTGGCCTGTGAGTTTGAATGCAAAGCTGACTTCTGCGGAGGGCGGTAGGAGGGTGGTTGGGGTGGTCAGAGGAGCGAGGTTCCTTCTGTGAGAAGCAGAGAGCCCAGACAGTGCATCAGACATGCCTGGTAGCTGCCTTGAGTTCTGGGTGTAATGCTGAGGGCTGATGATGAAACAGCAGGAAGGGATGTTGTCTGTGGAAGCTGCCTCCAGAGAGGAGTGTGGGACTGGAACTTGGGCTCCTCAGGAACCATTGTAGACCAGGAAGAGAAACAGGAGATGAGCAAGAGAAGACAGTCCTCAAAAAGGCGAGATTTGAGGATGTGAACTCTGGTGAAAAAGTGGTTTCAGGCACTCTAGACCAAAGGGCCTACACCTTAACCCAGAAGTATGCATAAACCTCAATTCCCCGTACTAAATCCTACAGAGGTTGTTCACTAAAGTTTTAAGAGCAGATTATGGAGCCCCATCATGAGAGAAGACTGTTAAGAGACCCATCAGGAGAACGGTAGGTAGAAACAATCTTCTTGATGAGGAAAACCAGTAGCATGGCAGAGAAAACTAAGGCAGGCTCAAGCAGCTTCCTCTGACTGTCTGCAAAAGGGTGCTGGCATGCGGACACTGAACACGGGCAGCACTGACACAGCTCTTCCTTACGTTCTGGTGTGCTCTTGGTTTCAGCACCTGCTTGGGTCTCACTGGGATTTTGATGTTTTCCTGCCAACAATTGCCTCCTGGACTGTCTTCTGCACTGGCAGGACAGCTTTTGTCTCAGTAAATCTAGTGCCTTGGGACTCAACAAAGGCTGACAACACCCTATGTATCAGGAAGCAGTTCGCTGTGAACCAGCCACTTCTCAGAAAATGTTCTAGTCCTGTGCCTGTGTTGGGCGTTTCAGATCACTGTGCCTGGACAACAAAAAACCCTCCAATTTTGATTGTTCACACTGAAAGTTGAATGTGAGATCAAGTTTCTGTTTGCTACAGAATTAAATTCACACCCTTTCCTTCAGGTAAGCCACAAGCCTGAGACCACCGCTCAGCTATGCCTGCATGCTCCATCCGCCCCTGGACTTCAGTGCATACCATCCTATTCTTCTTTTAGCAAGGGCATTAGGAAATTCAGGTGAGAGCCCACATGCGTGATCTTAACAGGGCAGGGCCAGCCCAGGCAGTTCAGCTACCCAGATCTCCCGAAGCTCTCAGTTTAATCTTCAGTAGTGTGGCCAAGTTATTCAGTCTTTCTGAACGAGAGTACCTCTATACCTCACCTGCAATATTGGTTGGCTAGCTTCCACAGGGACTGTTTCTTCAAAGTCAAACTCCCCAAAATGCCAAATTATACAAGATAATTATTAAAAAAAAAAAAAAAAAGCTGTATGTGTGTGAGATTTCTACAGTGACGGAACGCTATGGTATTTCTTAGCAGAGTCAGACCTCTGTGATGGGCATGTACGCTGCAAGAGCAGTGTGTATATGGCCAACACGTCTCAAAGAACCAATTCTGAGGACTAACTGTTCTTTCCTAATTAAATATCAAAAATGGGAAATGATGGATGGTTCAGTCAGGCCTCTACATAATTTACTCTGGGATAGAAGATCATTCAGGGGTTTTTTTCAAATGTGTCTCGGCACAAGGGCTTTTCTCGATTCTCTCATCTGAAATGCCATTATTTTCCCTGTTGGTCTCTGTGGGAGGTCTGCTTGGTGCCTCGTGCATCGTACTGCCTGCTATGAACCTGTGCAGTCCTCGCCATTGTCTCCATCCCTGCCTTTCAGAAACATGAAGAGCCTGTTTGGTTTTTGAACAAAGCTGCTGAACTGTCTCCTGTAATGCACTTTTATCCTGCCCAACTGTAATGTACTGCTTTTGATTTTTGCTGGGCTGGTTTGCTAGCAAACTCTGTTTGCATGTGTATGTACTGCACTGGCATGCCAAGAGGCGAGCAGAGGTACATCTATCCAGCTACGTGTTTGGCAAAAACAAACCAATCCTTTTATCACCAAGTGCGACGTCATTATAGCTACCCTCTGGCCTCTCCGTCAGCAAAATCAGGCTATAAAAAAAAGGCAGGTCTCCAACCTGTCCTATTAGAGTTAACGAGAAAAACCCAATCAAAGTCACCAGTGCGAGGGCCTTAACCTTTCTTAACCTGGAGGCACAACTTGTGTTGCTGATGCTGTGGTGAGTCAGCATGGACGGGATGAGTTGGTCACTGGTTAGCAAGTTCCCCGTGGCTTGGAACCAACACCGACTGCCATTCTGTTTTTGCTGGGGATGTCTTAACACCTCGCCTAATCTGTGTCCTTCCTCGAGGGGCTTATCCTTGCTTGCACCTCCCTCAAGTGTGAAATAGAGGGAGAGTGCTGACAAACTCAGTTTTTGAGTGCACAGATTCAGGATCCATGCCAGGAGCTCCCGTCAGCTTTGAGTCTCCGTTTTCCCGTGTTGCAGGGCTGTGACAGTGCAGACGGGCGCTTCCCAGTAGATACTCACAGACACCGAAAATAGACCATTAACGTAGCACATTGGCTGACAGTAATGACAGGGCTCTGCTTACTAGTTCAGTTACATACTGGCAATCTGGCCACTTTGCATGCTTTATTTATCACGTATTAATTGCAACTTCCACTTACCACCCCCAGCCTGAATTGCTGCATCGTCTGTTGCAGCAATCAGACATTTACTTATTTCTGCTTCTGTTATTAGCATCAGAAAACTCAATTACAGGTGAGCAGGCATGCATACACAAACACACAGTAGTAGGTTTGTGCTGATGCTTTTAAAGATACACATCTGCTGATACTAAAAATAGGTCCTTGTCAGCAGCTTGGTAATTTTAGGCTCAATGAGAATTCATCCCCATGGTAACTGTACAGTTGTTGAATCATTTATTATTTGAGCTTCAAAATTACAACAGTGCTGGCAATTTTCATCCTCTGAACATTTTTAAGGACCTTTTGCAGTGTTGCAGTACTCCTTGCTCCACACCATCAATACTTATCAAGCGAACAGTGAACGGTTTGAACCCTTGAACTGACTACCTGCTTCTCCTCAGCTGTCTCAGGACTGGGATACCCGATAGCAGGATGGACGGTTAAATAGCTTTCACTTTTGTGGTAACGACAGTCTCGCTGGCATGGCTGTTTGGCTGGGGGTGGTACACACCAAGCCCTGCAAACTCCCGATTGGCAAAATGAAACTCCAAAGTGCGGACCTAAGCCTTGGTCTTTGTCTTGAGAGCCAGGAGACAAAATATCTCAGGTCTTTCTGTTGCAAGAGGGTTTGCAGATAAGAGGCTGGTAGTTTTCAACTGTGTAGATAGATGTGGTTTACTCCAAGCTGGTGGGGGACACACTGCCTGGCTTTGTGGAGATAAAAGCTGTTTGTACTTTCCCTTGCTTACAGATAATGCTCATTAGCCATCCTGTGCTAAAACCAAGACAAGTCAGACGACTTGGCTAGCAAAGTGTAAGGTGAAACTCATGTCTCCTAAGCCCGGGTGTTCACACTCCAATCATCTCATGGAGCCTCCAGAGAGCTGGACCAGGGGAAGTTTTGCAGGACGGCAGTTTTGCAGGGAGGCTGTGACCACCACCAGGCTTGAAACAACAGAAATAACTCAGGAGCAGAAATGCTTCCACAGCACACAAATTGCATTGAAATGGGGTGTTTGAGACTGATTTTGGGATGCATTAAACCACAGGCATCAACACCCTCACCAGCTTCCTGCATGGTTTTTGTTGCACCATTGCTGGCCATTAGACCTACTAGAGTGCTCAATATGGAGGGCTGTTACGGTTTAGGTAGAAGAGGTTCAGTCTCTTTTAGCGTGACAAACTGGGATCTGAGAGACTGACCCAGAAATGCAGACTATATTCCCAGGTGCTAGCAGTTCTAAAGTGACGGGCTTAACAGAGCTGGTTTCTCCTAGGTTAAACATTATAGCTATTATATACTGTCATGGCTGATGCCCTATTTTTAGCTCAAATGCACTTTCATTGCACGAGCTTTTAAGAAGGTCGTGGACAAGGTAATCTACAAGGCGCTTTTAAATTGCCTTTCGTCTTATTAGTTCAGCTGAGTTGAGCACAGAGAAATAAGGATGTCCAAGCACCTCATACTGCCACTGTGCAGCTGCCTTCCACCTTAGGCAGTTTTCTGTAAATCTGTCAGTACCCAAAGCGTGTTGTGCATCATCCATACTGTATTTGTCAGGTGATCCTGGTGTGCACTGCAGGGAGAGCCAGCATCTGCCGTTAAAGGGAGCTCAGTTTCTCCTCCTGTGCAAGCATATGATCACCACTGATGTCAGTCCAAGTGACCTACATGCCAAGGGACAATACAGTGCTTTCCCCATGGGAAGGAGCAGGAGAAAGTGGCCCATCTGCAAACCAGCCCTCAGCGCCAAAGTTCTCTCCTGGACAAGCGGCAGCTCTTCTTTATTCTTTATTCAAGCATCTGGTTGCTCAGTCTGTTCATGTAATTAAACCAGAAATTTCCTTCCCTCCAGTTGGTTCAGCCACTCTACATTTATCCCAGAGTGCATACAGAGACAGATTTGGAAGATGCTGCCTTTTTTTATGTCCGCCTACCAGCCTCCATCTTCCCGGACTGGAAAGCGTGCTCTGTGGCTGTGGCCTCAGCTGGTGGAGGCAATGCCATGTCTTGTTGCACCACAGTGCAAATATTTCAACAGGAGAACTATCGCCTGTAGCATCCAGAAAGCTGTTCACAGCTCACAGGTTTTATAACAAGTTGGGAGGGGGACAAAATCATCCGCACAATAGACCAGAAGTGGTGTTTATTTCCAAACCTGTTGTGGCCAAGAGCTTGTTTCCAACTAGTTTTTTTCCACTTACCACGAAGTGCTGGGTAGGTGGCTCAGCTCTGCCCCACAGACTGCTGCCTGTGAAGATGGGGTGGCCATGCCAGAGTCCCCCAGCTCTTTCCAAACACTGTTTTCCTTTTGTCACAAAGAATCTGAAGATTCTGAGTAGTGCCCTCAAAAGCACCGTTACTGCCCTGTTGCGTACAGCTAACCATAGCACCCAGTTTCACATTATCATTATTTATGCTTTTTTACCTCATTATACTTTCTGGATCCTGCTAGTAGGTGGGTGGGGGGCACACAGCAACATCGTGTGATGCCCTCAGCAGCATTGCTGACCACAGGCCCCTGCAGCCCATGAGCTTCCTGAGTTGCATAGTCCTAGAGTACCCACACAGTTGCAGCCCAGGGTACCCCGGTGGTCAGAAGCCTTCACCAGTGACACACCAGTGAGAGTGTTATTGAACATACAGAGCAGTAGGAATTGGTGACCATATGTGGAAAGGAGACCAGGCTGCGTTTGAAACTTTGGGTGTAGTCTCTGCCAGTACAGGATGCTTTTTTATCTGAAGTCAGAGGGGAATAATGAACATGTGATTCCATCATACTATTTTTGCGGTTGCTGTCTGAAAAAGAACCAAGTGTTAAACCCCATCTACCAGCTCTATCTTACTAGCTTTTTCCATCTGGTTGTAACCATATTTTCCATCTGAGATGTTAGTTAGCAAAAATAGCGCATCTATGATTTGTATTAGAGTAGCAACAAGGGTCTTATAACCAGGAATGGCTCTTGAGCAGTGGGGCGCTCTAGAAATGTCACTCCATAACTTCATGCTTATGTATGATCACTTTTGTAAGAGACATTTATTCCATGTAACACTCCTTCCCTTTCCACCCTGCAGGCAGATTTGTACAGGCTGAAACTTTTTAATAAGTGGGCTTCTGTGTTCTTCATTTGGTGTGTCTCTAGAACCTGAGTTACATGCCAGTCTCCTAACAAATGCAGGCAAAGCGCTGCTGTGCCATTCTAGGTGGTGCGTACGTGCCAGATGCTGCTGCTGCTGCTGCCTGCTGAAAGCTGGGGCTGCTGGAGAGCTCACAGCACACACACCTTCCTCTATAACCTCACACTAGCTTTGATGTAGGGGCTGAGACTGGAAGCAGGCTAGGGGTGATCCCTTGGTTCCTGGCAGCCAGGAGAGCAGGCGGAGGGACACACAGACAGCCCCCAGGTTGCAGCAGCCCATGCGACTGCCCGCCTGCATGGATGGACACAGAACATGGAGATTGATTTTAGGCATCTCAGACCTAACACTCAGGAAATCCCATTTTCGCTGCTGAAGCTTCTTTATACTGTGATGGATAATTGTCTCTACAGGTAGCAGCTCTCTAAAATGCAAACCAGGCTTGCCGATTAATCTAGGCCATCTTTGATTTTCTCTGCACTCAGCTTTGTGCATTCTGACTTCATTCCTCTGCTGTCACAGACGGCTCTCACTGCTAAATGGACCTAAATGTGACTGCAGCCATGTGAGAGAGGACCCTCTCTTCCTCCCATCGGGGATCCAGCTGCAGCAGGGTTGGAACAGCCTCAGCCCCTAACCAACCTCCCCCAAACTCCAGCAGTAATTCACAGCTGGGCCTCAGCGCTCCCATCCCAGGATCCCCGAGCACGGTGAGCCCAGGACTGCTCTTCTACCACCAAACATCAGTATGAGGTTAGTTGTTAGTTGCTGGGGTAGACAAGGCTTGTAGCCTTTGGGGTCCAAACCACTCTGGTGTCCGGTTTCTCTTCTGCAGTGCAACGAGACTGGGTGGGATACCCTTCTGCCACCCATTCATCCATCACAGGTATCCTGATTTCAGCTGGGATGGAGTTAATTTTCTTCCTAGTAGCTGGTAGAGCACTGTGTTCTTGATTTAATATGAGAACAATGTTGATAACGCACTGATGTTTTTGTTGTTGCTATGTAGTGTTTATACTTAGTCAAGGATTTTTCAGCTTCTCATGCCCTGCCAGCAAGGAGGACAGCTGACCCAAACTGTCCAAAGGAATATTCCACACCATAGGATGTTATGACCAGTATATAACCGGGGTAAGTTGGCCAGGAAGGGTGGATCACTGCTCAGGGACTGGCTGGGCATCGGTTAGTGGGTAGTGAACAATTGGATTGTGCATCACTTGTCTTTCTTGGATTTTATTTCATCCTTTTTTTTTGTTATTTCCTTTTCATTACTATTATTATTACTATGGTTATTATATTTTATTATTTCAATTATTAAACTGTTATTATCTCAATTCACTCGTTTTACCTGGTTTTAAAACTCCTCCCCACCCCACTGTGGGGTGAGAGAAGGAGTGATCAAGCAGCTGCATGGTGCTTAGTTGTTGGCTGGGGTTAAACCAGGACAGTGGTGGAAAGCCTTGGTTAAACTGATCTGTGGGGCACTTTGATGTGCTATTATCAGGGTTAGAGCAAATGGCTGTGCCTCCAGTGGGACTTCCCTAAATTTCACCTGGGTCTTTTCAGGCTGTTTCATTGCCTGGGATTGTGTTATGCTCTAGTGACAGTACAGTGTTGATGGTGCTGCTACTTCAACTCCCAGCTCATTTCTGGCACTGCACTGGGGCTCTTCTTGGCTGTGCAGCCACCACTGTTGATCCAGTTCCAAGCTGTGATCAGAAATGGGGAACTCTTCCAGTGGTCGAAGATCTCCATTATATCTCTATGAACAAGAGCGTCCTTGGACTCTCAGAGCCATACCCAGGACCCAAGGAGGTGTGTGGTGGCACAGGGCTGGATGTAAGCATGATTTTTGGATAGGGTTGCTCTCATACTATGAAATCATGGCCCCAGGATACAAATGGGGGCAGAGATGATATCTTTCATTAACTAGAGTGATAAAGTTGAAAAAAACCCATTTGTTTAGGTCTCCAGGCTCTTCTCTGGGTATGATAGTTCCTGTGTTTCAGACGTCTCATATGCAGTCAGAGCCAGTCAGGGTATGGTTTCCTGGAGTTCATGCAGGCTCCTTGCTCAGTTATGGACACTCAATCATCCCTCTCCCTTGAGCTCAGCCAGGCTGACGTGTGCAGCCATATCTCTCACAGCAGTAAATGAAGCTGTGGGTTTGGTATTTAATAACTTTTCTCAAGCGCAGCCATGGTGCCTTTTCATGCTCATGTTTTCCAGCTCAGTCCTGGAGCCAGTGCTGTGGCCACATGTCCTTTCA
>NW_010410183.1:15801-37595 GCF_000710305.1 Buceros rhinoceros silvestris | reverse complement strand
AGCAGGATGTGCTCTGACTCTGTCACTGAAATGTCTCATCACAGGAGCTCCCACAGTAGACCAGGATTACATATCTCCTGGGGAGATGCAGGTATTAAGCTAAGTAACTGCCACAGGATATGGAAGAGGCACAGGAGAATGTTTTTTATCACCATGCTTCATTTACACCCTGAAAACAAGTTTGTTTTCCTTTGTTTCCCGTTGAGTACAGCATGACCTTCCATGGCGTCTCAAGGCACGCAGAGCAGAGGCAGCAAAGGCAGACAAAAACAAGCTCATCTTGCTGATGCTTGTTTGCCAAGTAGCCCATCTTTGACCTGCAGTGTGTAAAAGGATTTCTTGACTGTCTTTGTAGGTGAGGATGTAGATGAAATTGGCTGTTTATACCTCCATTCAACCGATCAATAATTAAATAACAACGAAAAAGCAGCCCATGTGGATCCACGAGCCAAATGTGCCATCTGAGCACACACTGAAATAACCAGATGCTTTGAGGCAGAGGCAAGCCCAGCAAAGAAACAAGCTCCTTCCCTGAGGTGTGGTAGCAGAGGGGGACAGGGGCTGGACAGAGGATGCGGGCGAGCAGGCTGTGCCTGCCCCTTTCCACCCTCTTTTCTAGGGCACCACTGCAGCACTCACAGAGGATGCCCAGGGCTTTGGGTCTCCACACCGCTTTGCTCCCTTCCCTCTCCTCTCCTTCAGCCCTTCTCCCCTGTGAGGGCCAACTGCCCCCTTCCCAGGTCCAGAGGGGCCAAGAAGGTGACCCGAGAGAAAGAGCAGGATGGGATAGAGATAGCTGGGAGCATGAAAAGCAAAAAGTCCACACTTAGGGAAGGGGGTTGCAGAGGGGGAAAGAACTTCCTCAACCCACCCTGGAACACTTCATTATGGCAGGGAGGTGTTAGAGTCTTCTCTCTCTCCTTATTTTCGCCAGTTTCTACCAGCTCTGCATTTTAACAAGGTCATCACCAGAGTAAACAGGCTAGTAGAACATCCTTTCACAGTTTAGATTTTTTTTCCAAACACATAAAACCATTAGATGTAAAAACAGATTTTACTAAGACTGTAGTTCAGAAGGTGAATTTCCTCCACATAATGCAATAATTTTAAATATAGTCTTTATGAAAGTATAATATATTTCAAAATATTTTTCAGATTAATTCCAGTTATTAACTTCATATTACATATTAGTTACACATCAAAATACATGAGTGATAGATTCACACCTCAAGTTCAATCAATAATCTTAACCTCAGAGAATGTTACGTTGTAGAATTGGACTTTTGCTTTACTGATGGAGTCTCAGGCTTTCCTGCTTAAATAAATAAAATTGCTTCTAGCTGAGAACCTGCCTAACTGTGATAACTGAGATATTCAGAGATAAGCTGTGAGATTTATCTTGCAAAAAGAAAACTGAATATACACATTTTTCCCTTTTGTAAGAATTGCATCATTCCTAGTTTGTTTGATTTCTAAACCATACGACCATTATAATGGGGGAATGGTACACGACTCAGCTTTACGTTAAATGAAATTTAACGCTGTAATCAATTAAAACAGACTTATTTACAAAGAATATAAAGGATTCAGTTCTGAACTAAATAAATAATAGAACCCAAAGAATCCCAAACATGAGAGAACTTTGAAAAATAATGTAAAACTCAACTCAGATCATATACGTTAGTACACGTATCTAAGTTTATAAAATCTGAGGCCAGGGTCCTAACAAGAAAAGAGGGCTGGCAGGAACCTGAAGGGGACATTTTGCCCACATCTGCGCCCAACAGTGGGATCAGCTGTACCAGTATCATCTCTGATGGGTGCTTGGCTAACCAGTCCTGAAAGATTACCCCGAGCAGCCTTCCCAGGCAGTCCAGGTCAGCATTTAACTACTGCTGGTAGGAGAAGGTTTGTTCTGACCCCTCCCTTAATTTCTGGTTGTAACTCCGTCCCTCTCTCCTGGTCCCACACACGATAGGAAGAACTTATTCCTTCTCTCTTCATAGCCATATTTTAAAATACACTGTTCTCACACCTCTTCTCAGCCTCCTTTTTACCAAATCAAGCTAACTCAATGCCTTCAGCAGACCCTTGGGAGCTGTTTTCATGTTGCAGTTCTGCAGCTGGTCCGCATCTTTGTCATTTTTGTGCCAGTTGTTGGCTGTAACTTGTTGCTGAAGTTTTACCAGCACTGTATAGAAGACTTGAAAAATTTCAAGGGCATCACAAACAAAAGGCCCACAGGAGGTTTGCCTTTGTTTTTCAAAAGTATTTAGTTATTGTTGCATTCAGTTCATGATTTATTTTTCCAAACCTTTTCTGCCCTCCTGCTTCCCATCCATTCATTCCCTATCTGTATTTGCACAGCTAGGATATTCCTGTGCAGTTAAAATGCAAAATCTCTACTCCACCATCACTCCCTGTGTGACTTATACAGCCTAATTTTCTCTCTACATAGCTATTTACCTATAATTGTGCTCCAAAATTAAAGGCAGAACACCTTCCCAGAACGTTGGAGATACTATTTAAAACTATTTTGCATCAGTTAAATGCTGTTCAATATATCCATGTTTACAGTAATT
The DNA here is from genome assembly GCF_000710305.1 of Buceros rhinoceros silvestris. Lineage (NCBI taxonomy): Eukaryota > Metazoa > Chordata > Aves > Bucerotiformes > Bucerotidae > Buceros > Buceros rhinoceros. The sequence continues at coordinate 35,013 of NW_010410183.1, read as the reverse complement.
TAAAAGAATGCCTTGTTAAGTAATTCAGAATGTAATGTGTGAAGTCTGCTAGAAAAAAAAAATATATCCAGATTACCAGTGATTGCAAGATGATGACACACAGGAAAAGGAAGACCAAAGACATAAGTGAAAAAATTAAAGGGGAAAAAAATTCACACAGGAAAAGGAAGACCAAAGACATAAGTGAAAAAATTAAAGGGGAAAAAAATTCACACAGGAAAAGGAAGACCAAAGACATAAGTGAAAAAATTAAAGGGGAAAAAAATTCACACAGGAAAAGGAAGACCAAAGACATAAGTGAAAAAATTAAAGGGGAAAAAAATTCACACAGGAAAAGGAAGACCAAAGACATAAGTGAAAAAATTAAAGGGGAAAAAATTAACTAGATAGTCTCACTTCCATTATCTCTTGCCTTGTCTGGAAGAGTTTTTCTACTTTGCCACCCGCACTCCTACCCCCACCCCCCTCCTTTTATTTTTTTCTTCCTTTGCACTTACTTTCAGAGCTACCCAGAGCTATCCACCGTTGTGGATTTTGTCTCGCAGTAACTACATGCTGCTATAGGAGGAACATAGCCGCCCCATGGAGCTTTACAGGAACTCTGTCTTAACTGTTGAGGTTTTCCAAGGGCATCCTAGGAACCTCTGCATGAGTTAGGTCCTAAAATTTTGCTATTCTTTCTGTTGAGTTTGGGGAAAAGTCAAGCAAGGAAAGAAAGCAAAACAGGCTCCAAAGCTGCCGGGGACCCAAACTAGGCAGTCCCTGTGCAGTCCCAGCCCTTTTAGTAGCAGCTGAGCTGTGCTTTCCAGGACAAGCTGGACCAACAAGGAACAGTCTGTAGGATAAATGCTTTCCCACAGCAACTTCTGGCAGTATAACCAAGTGCATTTTTGTGGATTGCTGAAGTTTTAGACAATGAGACAGATCTTTTTGCCAAATACTTTATCTTGTTTAGCAGTAACTTTCTCACTTTGAATATAACTTGCAGCAGAGAAGAGCTGCTTGTGGCCAATTTTGAGATCAGCTCGCAATCCTCACTTCTACAATATTTACTTTGAACATGCCAGAGAACCTACCCCATTCACAACTTTTAGCCTCACAGATCTCTATCCCAGGGCTTCTTTTCCCCCACACCCCCCTTTCTTCAGTACAAATAATGACTGTAATTTCCATGGAAATTGGCTGCGCTCTAGCCCCTAACTGAAGTCCAGTCCCAGGACAGGCAGGAAGAGCCCAGATAGCCAAGAGACATCAGTTATTTAATTATAATATCAGTTACTATTTAAGTATGATACACAATTTGATTTCTTTGCTAAGAGTGGCAGTTGTGGTGCTGCATCAGGGTCAAAGTACAGTCTCTCTGAACCAGAGAGAGTAAACTCAAACTACTGTCCCTGCCCAACCTTCACTTAAAGCAGACAGGATGCTAGGATCCCTTCTCTTAAATATGAGATTGTTAAATATCAACCAGGGTGGGTAGAACAGGAAGTGGGAAAATAAAAATATCACATGGGAAAGGTTAACTGTATTTCTCATTTTCTGACTAATCAGTGTGATCAAAGTTTGAAAATGCCTACTCCTGTAAGTAATTCAAAATTTAAATACCTAAGTACATACGGAGAACATACAAGATAAGAATCAGAGAAAGCATTTAACATCTCACACTTACATTTTTACAGAGATACAGCATTTTTTCCTTTAATAATTCATTTTACATTCCTAGTTATTTCTGCACTATGTAAAATATGCCTGTATATAGTTTACAGAGGCTACTTTTGCACAGATTAGACAAACATATACAAGATAACAAGTTTTTTATAAAAATGTCAAACATACAGAGGTCTTAAAACAATTTTTTAAAAAAGAATGACTAAACTGTGTGCAAAATTTGGTAAAAAGTCTTTTGCTATTTCAAAGAATGCAGTAGATCAGACTTTGCAGGTTCAGGCTAAACTGTTTGTGTTCAGAGCAGTTTAATACTTTAACAAGAAGAAACTCTCGAGGACTTGTGTGATTTCAGCACCTGTGCTCTCAGTGAAGGGCTTAGTGGTTTGTGTGCACATGTCTGAAAATTGTGCATTAAAACAGCTAGAGGTCCAACTGCTGATTTCCAAAGTTCTGATGATTTTTCTTGAGCACAATTGGCTTGAGCAGTGGTAAAACTGGGAGCATAATCAAAACCTCCACCTAGGTTCACTGGGTGTGTTCAAAGTGTCAGAAAGGGTGGAGGAATCTGCATGGAAGAGTTGTGCAGGTCACTGAACACCATGATAAAAGCAAGTCTTAATTTCTTCATTTCCAAAATACCAAATCTTTACTGAAGGATCAAAAGCCTTGGTTTTCACCTTACATGCAGGATTTCAATGGCACTTGTTAGATAGGAGTGTTTCATTAAGAGTATGCCAGAATTTATTAAATATTACATGACCTTTCAGCTTTCAAGGTGAAGTTTTACAATCAACTCCGACACAGCAACACCATTACTATCCCTCAGTGCTTGCTTCACTCACTTCTACCTTCCACCACCTTCAAGTTGACACAGGTACTTGCACAACTAAGCTGTAAACTGGATTGGGTGAAAACAGACTGAAAGACAAACCCCATAGGTTCTTCCACTTGGATCAGCTTTCCCAACCTAGGTCACTGCATGGCAATGCTCACCACAGACCAGCTACAGGTGGCTGGGAAGTGATGTAGCATAGTTAAAGCCAGGATGCTACCAGCATCAGGCTGAAAGCTGCAGGGATGGATTCAGCTTTATCAAAACAGCCAAAAGTCAGCTTGTTGGCCAGCTAGCTGAGATAGTCACTTCTGTTTTTACACATGCTGTACTTCATTTAGCAGGAGTCTTAGAGCAGATGACAGCGAGGTGGTGCTGCAGGTGAACTTTCTGCCCAGGATGTGGATTATATCCTGGGCTAAGTTGCCTTTGTGTCAGAGAAGAGGAAGAATGAAAGAGAGGCTATTTTTTGTTGTTATTTTTCAGAGAGGAAGGTGAAGAATAGAGGAAAGATCATTAAAAAAACTTATAACTTCTTTGACTATTTATTTTTAAAAGACTAGAGATTACAGAAGCTTTTTTGTAAATATATTTTTATATCTTCCTCTAAGACTACTGCACACGATAAAGCACACAGTGCAGCCATCAACACACTGCTTTACAGTTCAACTTGCATTTTGCTGCATAAATGCTCTCTGGGTGACTTCACCCTTTGATGGTTGCTATACAGATGATCAAGTAAGCCAAGCTTGAAAGGCTGAACTGGCCTGATCAGGAAGCCCACAAAACCAAGAGAATAGCTGCCTGTTACACAAACTTCATTGCTGCCATTTTACATCAGCACAAGGTTTAGAGATCAAATTTTAGTTACCTAAGAAAGTAGCTCTTTCTCCCTAACTATTATCTTAGTGCTGAGAGAGTAACATCATCTCTGCACTTTGCTCCTCAAAGAGCACTGAATCTGAGGAGCTTTCTGAAGACTCTCAATACTGGTATTAAAGCTTTGAGTAGCATGTATTTGGAGCCCTGGGAAGCACACAAAGCAGCAGCCCATAGCAAGACTGGAATAGTCAAAATCCTTTAAGCGACAGCTTTAGTAGCTAAGGTCTTCTATATTGCAGTGTGACATTCTGGACACAGCAAGGAGTAGCCATGTTCCCAGAGCAAAAAATGAAAGATTATGTTGAATATGGTGGTTATCTGAAACAAACACTATGATACCCCCAAGCTCATCTCCTGGGACTCATTATCCTTACCTTCTCTAAGGAAGTCTAACTGCTGGGGCCTTTAAATGCAAATCCATTCTTTGGACACTGTCCTGGCCGGATCACTTGTGTGTACAATTCCATCCTCTGCTGGATGCTACAAACACAAGTTAAGATAGAAGCAATCAGAAGCCAAACTAGTGCAGAAAAGCGCCAGCAGCTGGCTATGCAACCTTAACCTTTCTTAAAGCCCTGGACAGATATCAAACTTCAGGTGGCATAATTAGACATTTGTAATGCTTCCATCACCATGGCATCAAGAGCAATTAAACAGAAACTACACTGGGGTAATCACCCTCTCTTAGCAGTGCAACACATGGATACACACATTATCTTGCGGCAGACCGTCTCCAGACTCTGGCAGTAACAACTGACTGCTCTCAAAAGAGTGTCTCTGGAGATCAGAGACAAACGTACCTCCTGCACAGCCATAGCCACACATACTCTCAAAGGATCTCAATGAAAAGTTAACAAGTTCCCTGCTAAGTAGATCCATGGGGGCCATTTACCTCATACTGAGGGATGCCACTGGATTCTCCCACTTTGTATATACATTTTAAAATGAAAGCAAAAAAAAGAAAGCAAATAACCTCCCCCAAAACCCCATACTCCTTGATCAAAGCCACCTCGATAATTTTGCTTTATCTCCTGAGCATGGCTTCAAGTACCTACCATTTCCATCACCATTTTCGTGCTCTTACTTAGACCTAGGAAAGCCTCCCCAAACCACACTAGAAAGGTAGTTCCCAGAGCACCTCCACTTCTGTTCTCCAAACTCACAGCTATAAAAGTACCATGGGAAAGTTTCTGCTGGGGACTATCAGTCTTTCCTTTGCTTGCTTACATCTGTGTTTAAAACCTTAATTAAAGTGATATTCATGAAGACTAAGTTTAGCCCAAAGGCCACTGTCTCAAGATGCCTTGTGGAAGAGTCTTCCCTCTCCACAAGTCCTATAGTGTTAGCCTGTATTCAATCTTTCTATATTAAAGCTCATCTTCTTGAGTTCCTTTGCAACTTTTAATTACAACAGGTGCATTTTTCTCTGAGCATTTTGCACTGTTTGCAGTTTGCTCTTCCCTAGTTCCCACTAGTTACAAAGCCCTGGATCACCTTCATACAGCATAGTATGGGAGGTAGATAGCTCAGTCACAGCAGGTGACAAACAAATCAAGTAGACAAACTCTTCCTGGACACAAAAGACAGATGTTTATGGTTTTCCTTCGGACAAAAATATTCAAGGGCATTCACTAAGCAATTGCAACTGACTGAGGTTTAACACTTCTAGTTCTACAATGAACAACTATCCGTGTGTAAAAGGAGAGCTGGTTTTCCACAGGAACTGCTTATAATGTATGTTTATCCCCATCATACTGTGTTCCTGGGTACCTTTGTGAATAATTCTTCACTGGTGGCTCCACCACATAGCAGAGATAGTCTAATGCCAAAGATGGCACTTAGGCTCAAAAAATTATATAATGATTCCATAGTTAGAAAAAGAGCTATGGGAAGTTAAGATTTTATGCTGTAGAGTAGCATCTTCATACAAATTTATCACAATAGAACACTTCCCACTAATGGTTCCCTGAATGCCTTTTCCATGATATTTTTTACTAATCTCTAACAAAATACCACCATAGTCAATACGCCCATGTACTTTATGTGACATTAAGGAAAGCTGAACGTAAGTCTTCCCCTGCTATGCACCATTCAGCTTTGGAGCTTATTGCCATCACATGCCATCTACAAGCCCAAAGCTTTAAAATGTAGCTAAAGAGTAAGGAGAGGAATCCATAGCAGGTATCCCCACCCACAGAATGCAAGTCCAGGTCAATGCTCTCTGCTAGTTACCTGCCAAATACTTCTGAGGGAGGAGCCCTCCACAGCCACCAGCAATACTGGCAAAGCAATATTTGCTTTTTATTTACTTACATTTCATGGACTCTTTAGACACAGCCACTTGTGGTCAATGCCAACTGCTATAGGTTAAAGGTTAAGTGCCACAAAGGTACATGCTTGTCTTGCTTTAGAGCAATATTAATGCCACAATTACAATATTACTCCTGAATAAATTAAAAAACACTCTTCCCTAACACTCAAAATACTCATAGTTTGTAGGTGTCAGAAGCTTTAATATTCTTTGTCAAGTCTTCCACATCCTTAATCAAATTGACACAAAACTGTAGCTAGTTAACAGCCCCTTGTTTTGTTTTGGCGGTTCCAGCAGACATCCTTTTTAGTAATCGAAGTTTCCAGCTACTGCTAGACACAGATATATATGTATAACATTTAATAAAAGAAATTTTACTCTGTTTCACTGAACAAGATGCACCTCCCCTCACCAGACTATTTACAGCTGCATAGCTTTGTGGAAAGTGTCTTTAATTCTTTTGGCCAGCCACCTGAAGCCACCAAAAAGGGTAATTCATGCATCTGAGATAAGAAAACAGGACACCATAAAAGGACTTAAGCTGTAGAATACTCTAGATTTTTCCAGAACCCTTACAAAAGCAGCACCATTCCTTCCAAAACTCATATGAGAAGCAAGGAAAGAGACCTTTTTCCAGTTTTCTTTGCAGAGATAGGTTTTATTAGGGGGGATAAAAAGCCTAATCCCCAAACCAGACCATGATGCAGCTTTGAGGTAAACAACTTTAAGGCAGAAGAGAGTTAGTTTGCATCACTGATAAAAAACCCAAGCAAGAAACCACCAGAAGAGAGACACACACCTTAGGCAGCCTAGCCTTCCTTTTGAAGCAAGGCTACAGCACTTCTCTTTGGAAGGTGTTCTTGCTAAACTGAAGTTCCTCTGCCTCCCTGGCCCTTGCTGAGAGGCAGGCCACAAGAACTTGCAGTGGTGGGCCATGAGAGCCTTACCTGGGTGTCCCAGAGAACAGCTTTCCCACTGTCCCAGCCACTTGGCCCTCCTGCTGAGCCTCTGTGTGCTTTCCCCTCAGCTTTGGTAGGTCAGAATTCAGTGGGACAAAAGTGCTTCACATTCAGCCCTTTCCCCCCCCGCATCCCTCTCTTGTTTACTATTACTTCTACAGGGTTCTTATCTGTTTTAAGGAAGCTGGACATCTCAGACTTCAGCTATTGAGGCTAACACTGCTGGCTTTGCACTGAGATGCTACCAGCACTTGCTAATTCATACAACCACCTTGGAGATAAAGATAACAGACAACAACTTCAGCAACAGCTTAGATTAAGGGTGCTACCTGCTCTAAATCCCTGATACATTATAACACATGGACTGCCCCCAGCCATTTCTGTATTCCCCCAAACTGAGGGGTGACAACCTTCTAGAGGTACAGCAGCAAGTGGCTTAGAGTGGTCACGCCTCCAGATGGAAAAGCAGTAGACAGAGGACACTAGTGATGGAAAGCGTCCAAGAAGGGATATAAGATAAACAGCTATTCCAGCCTATCTTCTCCAGTTAAAAGCAAGGAACAAATACTTGCATGTTTTACATGGGGGCAGAGAAGACTTCTACAGCCATTCTTATTAGTTGCATATCACTATATGTGCATATATTAGTGCATATCACTATAGGATGCAATGCAAGACCTTAACTCTTTTTATATCAATCTAGTTGTAGAAATCAGGCATGATATGAAGCATTTCCCAGTGCAAACCTTTTTTCCTTATTAATTGATCATTCCTCTTGTATCTAACCAACAGCAAGATTGGATTTTTCAATCACTGTTTCCAAGATTGTAGTATTCTCCAAAGACTTTCAAAAGAAAAACACAATTATTTCAGAAATCAGTTTTTGGATGCAAGAACAAGTCTTCACATGGTCTAAAGGTTGACATTGGCATTTGAACAGCATTTATGCACCTCAGGAGTTCCCAAATATTCATCACTAAAATATTATGTGGAAACATTGAGGATGTCTCTCCTGTTTGATTGACCACTGAGGTCTCATTTGACTTTCTAATGTTTTTTCCATTACACATGTGCTTAACAGATACCAATATCCAGAAGAAAGCTGTGGTTTATATTAAAAGTGGGTATGAGTTAGGAGCAGTCAGCATACATAACCAACCAGGTTTTCAAATCTCTGCAGGTCAGTCAAGAGAACCACAGACATATCCAGCACTCTTTGCACATAGGAACAGATATGTATATAGATACCACCTACAGGTTTCAGTTTCCCCCACTGCAGATTTTCTACCCCTATTTTTTCTTAGGACTTTGTTCTCAGTAGTCCTGAAAATTTTTGTTTGTTAAATGTTAACTATTTTCTGCTCTGTATCAACCAATACTGAAGATATCCTTTCATCAGGCTACTGATTGACAGCTTCTATTAATTTCAGGACTGTAAGACAGGTCCTGTATTGCAGGTTAGTCTTACTACATATCCTCACTTAGAGAAACACTAGTAAGGAGTCGTGAGAGAGAAGAAAGGGGAAGGGAGCAGGGAAGAACAACTTGCTGGACTCATCCACTAGTGTTTCAAGATTAAATCAGCCTCCCTCTTTGCCACATTTAGGAAGCCCAGCAGACCCTGAGGAGCTCTGCAGCACCCCAAAGCCAGATACTCTGACTGAAGCCAGCAGGAAGAACAGCAAAAAGCAGAAGGTGCACATCACCAAGCAGCCTTTGGAAAACCTCAAGGAAATTTGACACATCACCCCAGCATCTCACGAACAGCAGATTTTTTTTTCAGAGACTAATAGGGATTTTCAACTACTGCTTGGGCTGACACACATCATGGATATAATGTGCGCATATACACAAACCTGCAGTGTAATGCCTATAATGTTCATTGCTGGAGAGCAGCCCAAAAGCAGAAGGAAATGCCGCCTCATTATAAAGCTTTTTTAGAAGTAGTTCATACAAAGTTTGAGAGGCAAAGCTAGTAAATTTTGTGGTATAATTACTGAAGCTGAATGTTTTAACATGATCCTTCGCTCACAAAAAAACCTGACAGGACATACTGTTAGCAAAAGTACTTACATAAACAGAATAATTTTCATTCCAAGATGGAATGTTTATCTGTAATTAAAGAAAGGCAGGCCTTATAACTTGACAAGTAGCAGAAGTACGAGTGCTAAATCATCAGGTCATCTGTTAATCAAACAGAAACATTTAGATACCATGACTGCTGTTTAATCACAGATTGTGTTCTCAACAAGGAGGCTTCCAGATCCAAGGAGCATTATTCCAAGATCAACCCAGTTCCACTCCCTGAAAACACCAAAAGCTCCTTTGGTACAGATGCCATCCCGACGTTTAATCTCTGCCACGTTTAACCTGCTGCCCACTCAATGCCTATTCTAGCCAGTCTGCCTACTGCAGTCAGCTTCCCATCTGTTTAAGCTAATGGCAGAACAACAGCAACAAGCAATGGAAATGGAGCTAGAAGTGCTTGCTGCCATAGAAGACTGCAATGATCTGCCCTGCGTAGCGCTGGGACTTTCAACACACTGTTGAGGACTGCTGCCAAGTAAAAAGAAGCATCCAGCAACATGTCTTTTCACCCTGAATAACCTGAGTTCACCTGGCCATCACTCCAAGTGTCATACATGCAGGAGGCTTTTTGTAACACACGTAGCTTGAAGTGCAACAGGCAGATCTTCTCTCCCATCGCTGAACTGTGCTGTGAATAAGCAAAAGGAAAAAACTATACTCAACTAATCCCTGCAGCTAGCTTGCATAATGTTGTAATATCAATTAATCCCTCATACTAATCCATATGTTTTACTAGACAGCAGAGGAAGAGTCAGAAGATGATAGTAAGAGCTGCTAACTGAACACCAAATCATTTAGTGAATTAAGTGAACAAAAGGAAGCAAGGGTAGGTAATGAAGAACCCCAAATTCTGCCACCTGATGTAAACATGTCAACTCCATTTACTGGACAGCAGCTACAAGGCACCAGAAGGTTTTTTTGCTCAACGAGGCCATTCACTGCAGATGTGATCTCATGCAATCCCAGCAGACATAGTTATTGTAAAAATAAAAAAAGAGAAAAAGAGTACTACAGTCTAAGAGCTGTGGTCCAGAGTGTTGCTATGATGCTACGAGTACAATTAAGCTGATGAAGAGGTTTTGTCTCTGGCTGCTGCTGTTTTCCATCTGTGACAGATCTCCCAGGCTAAGCACACATATGGTTGTTTCCTAACCCAGATCTGTCAAGTGATACTCATTAGCCAGACACACAGATATGCAAATAAAGCTGCTAGCACCAGCTCTGGATGGTATCACTCCTAATCCAACCCACTTCTTCCTGTTTTTCCCAGCTTAAACTTGTTGTAACTTAATTGTGTTTCAATATTCAAATAGCAATGACCAAGGTTAGAAAAAAAATCCCCACTTGTTCTCTGTGAGGGATCAGACCCGCCATAATGACCATCATGGAGAACAAGGGAGACTTTTCTAACCTTGGTCTTTTTATTTTTATAAACACATGTTTTTATGTATGCATACATACATATTAATGCTGTAAGTATGCTACATATGTATGTAATATATAAAAAATGTTACAAGTTGAATGGTGTATATTGGGAGAAAACATATCTAATCCATAGCAGGAAGAGGCAGAAGCAGACAGCTGATGCTAACAAATTACCCCATATTTCCTTGTGCAGCAAGTGTCAGAATCATGCCTTCAACTACAACATAGAGATGTTTTAATTCAAGCTGTTCCAACAGAGAGTGCTGTACATACACTTACACAACAGGGAGATACCGCAAACTTAGCCACTATTAGACTAGCACAGCTGAGTATGACTACAAACCCATTGGAAAAGGCCTGTACTCACAAGTAGTACCTGTATCTCCCAAGACAAGTACGACTTCAAAGAGGTGAACCAACAAGTTCACCTATCTGCCTTGGTTCAATAGCACAAGAGTTTACCAGAGAACACAGAACATAAGAACATTATTCCATTTATTCCATTATTCCATATTTTGAGTTCGAGGACTTCCTGAGTCAGATGTGGTTTCTGTGTATTCACTAACTCACAATGAATTTCCTGCCCTTGAATTTATCCAGTTCGTTTGAACCCACATCAGTTTTCAGCTTCCACATAATTTTGGGGGGGCTACAAGTCTCACCAGCACACTACCGCAGAGTAAGAAGCTTCTTTCCACTTCACTATTCAAAATATTGTTGGAAAAAGGATAAAGTTTAAGTGCGTTCCTTCACACTTTGACAGAAATTAAGGTCTTAAAGACACTGCTTAAAAGTGATCAAAATGGCATTACAGCTGAATAAATACCACTTTGTGTGGTAAAAGTTTCTATAGAACATGTTAGCACTTGCCAAGTAGCACAGTTATTCACCACTTTCAATGTACATACATCCAGCAACTAGAACACCCAGGATAAGGAAAGAAACTCCTCCCTCACATGAATTCTATTGCTCTTTCTCAAAAGCCTAGGACTAGGCAGAGACCAAGACCACTGATGTGCTGTCAGAACACATTGCCAGGTATAATTACAAGCTGAACAGAGATATCAAAGACTAACAGATCCTGAATAACTTGCTCTGTCTCCTTTACATTAGGAGATCTCCAGAGCTATTTTAATAGCACAGAAGGCATCCATTTCTTTACACCAATAGATTTCATCAAAGCTATAAGAGCATTAAGACAAGTCAGAAAGTTTCAGGGATTTCTGATAGATGCTGGAGACCAAGGCAACACCTTCCTCCCCCCACCATCTAGGTTGCTTACTGTGTGGAGAATGGAATTGGCTATTGACCAACTGACCTTGCAAAACACAAGTGGTAAAACATTTCGGCAGCAGGTCCCAGAAACTTTCCTTATTTCCATAAGTATTCGCTAGTTAGACTTATGCACCATTGTCTGATCATTAGCCACCAGCTCTGTATTGCTTTTCCATGTACATGCATTTAAATGCACCACTTAGCACAGAGGATACCCCATTCTTTCCTGCTGCACATACTTAACATTTTTGAAAATTAAATTTCAGAACCAGAAAGCTCCATTTACAAGAGTTCCAATTGCTACGTGAAAGGACTCAATTACTTATTGCATCCTTTACAAAGCACGGGAACTTGCCTGAAAAGCAATGAAGCTTCAAAAAACCCAAAATATCAGCTACGAAGGATCACTACCTCTATTGGCTTATATACAATTTGTCTGTAAATCAAACACTTACTCTGGAGAGAAAAGCAATATCTAAACACTAGATCTCACAATATGGAAAAAAGCCAAGTTGACTCCAGAAATCTTACTGTATTTTTTAAAAAGGGTGGTACTTGTAATTGGCACAGACTCTACATAGGAATAGTTTCCTAAGAATAGTATGCAACTATCAGTTAGACAATGAGATAAAAAGGGTATTTTGGAATCTATCAGTCTGTAACCAAAATATATGCCACAGCCTAAGCAGCCACTGACAGGATTCATGTGCAACCCCATTCAGTGAGAGAATTCTGTAGGTCCTGACAGTGGCCAGTCCATTATTACTTTAAGTACAACATGTCAAAGTCACTACAAATTATTACTGCTACTGTGTTCTCATGACATATAGAATGGTTACTGAGAAACTTGTTTTATATTGCCAGTGAAAGTTTAGAATTTTATTTTTCTTGATCATACATTAAAAGGCTGAGTTTGGTAACATTCTCATAACCATAAGACATTACATTAAAGCATTATAGAAGTTAGTGAAGAAAACTTTTTAATAAAAAAAACAAACAAAAAACCCACAACAGGCAGCTTACAGACATACTGGTTTAGTGTAAAGTTATAAGAAAGCCTTTGTTATCTTACAGGTACTAGAGAGTCCATATTGCTCAACAACTTCACAAGCGGTTATTCAGACCACCCCCTTATTCAGAGGTAAAGGCACAAGTCAGACTCTAATAGAAGAGTTCAGTTCTTTGGCAGGTTTCTTGACAGATGTGGAATGGTTTATGGTTTACCGGGAATCAAGGCCTTGTGACTGCAGAGGGCAAAAGGTAACAGGAGTTTTTGTTCTGTAGAAGATAGCTAATATATCCAAAGGAGCCAAGAGCCCTTTGAGACGTATTCGAGGTCAGGAAGAATATATGCCACTAATATGCTTTACAGATGCATTCAATACATATTTATAAAAGTACTGCATTGAAGCATGTAAGTAAACAAAAGTTTTTACCATAAAGGTCAAAAGTTACTTTATTACAAAAAGCAAAGGGGCAGAATTTCAGAAGTTTAGGGAAGACCTCAGTCAAGGTCTTCTTTACGGATGTGGGAAGGACCGCACCCCCACACCAAGTCCCACTGAGGGCCAACAATGCCAACTAATAATCTCAAGAGGCATGACAGGTAAAAAAACCCAAACAAAAAAGTCCCACTGTAACTCTGTGACACTTGTTTTTAAAAAAAAAAATCACTACCTGGAATCCCCTAAACTTGGGAAATCCCTAGATATCCTGAAATTGTTTCCTTGAAAAAGTCCCACTGTAACTCTGTGACACTTGTTTTTAAAAAAAAAAATCACTACCTGGAATACCCTAAAACTTGGGAAATCCCTAGATATCCTGAAATTGTTTCCTTGAACAAAATACTGAACAAGCTGTTCTTGGTAGCACAAGCCTTTAGGGCAGCAGACAATGTTCCTTTGTGGCTTCGTGCGTTTGCTGCAAAAAAGACATCTTTGTTCCTGCTTGTTTTCTCCTCTGCTTTACCTGGGGTAGTACGCTGTGTAGTTCATGAAGAGCTGAGCCCCAGCCGGGTAGTACGCCGTGGAGGGCTGGAGCGTTCGTGGGTTCAGGAGCATGGATGGCTGATACAGAGCCGCTTCTGTTGGCACAACTGCAGCAGGAGCCGGAAAGGAGTAGGAAGGGGGTGAAAGGCCTAAAGCGAACAAGTGGAAAATAGATTAGGACCTTTTGAATTCCAGCATATATATGGTCTTCATTAGCTAAAGAACTCTGCAATAAGTAAAGAGCTTTCACAAGCTTCTCATTCTCTTGCTCATCACAGAAAATGAATCTGAGCCACCAACGTGAGCTTGACTACGAGTGTTGTGCCCAACCCCCAGTTAAAAGCAAAGTCAGTAACACACAAAAACCCCACCATTTGCTCTGGGAATAGGGACTCTTTCTGAATAGCAGACTAGTTTTTCTTGTCTAGGCTCAGATTTTAATGGTCTCCAATCAAGAAGTATGAGACTTCTTCACTTTAAGAAGGAAGCTTCTGTGCTAAAATATCAGCCTAACATTCCCCAGAGCAGAGGACACTTCTTCATCCTGATACTCTATCTCCCAAACAGCTGTCTTCAGTTAACCAAGAGCAGGGTGAGAAAGGTCATGGCTTTGCAGCTTCAAGTGTTAACACTGAGTTTTAAAAAACACAAAAATGCACTTTGTGGTGTTTCCACAAGATGAGGCCCAAAATGAATTTTCACCAATGGTGGTTCACCCTCCTCTTTCACCTCTTTTGCTTGTCTTCCCTCTTCCTCTCCCCAGTGCCATAAAAGTGAACATACATAAGCTTTAGCTAACTGAATAGCAAAAATAGAGGCTTACTTTAAGGTGACAGTCAGCACTGTACTATGTTGTGGGATGGGGCCATGACAGAGCTGAAAGAGCTTATCTGTGGAACACATCACTGGCATTTGTAGTTGGAAATGGGAACACTGACACCTAAGAGTTTCTAAACTCTCTGCCCAAGACCCTGTCCTTGGAACTCTCGGGAGAAGCTTCCAAACTCTGTTTGGAAGAGCTGTGACATGTAGGACTGTACACTGCAGATCTCTGCTCAGAAAGATACATTCATTGCAAAAAAAAACCTCACAAAAATGCTAGTCACCTGGAAAAACTTCTCCTAGCTGAAGGTCTGCTCACACTCAAAATGAACCACACTCAAGAAGTTTGCTGCCATATTGGCAGCTCTGACTAGGATGTAGAGGACACTTCAAGCCACCACCAACAATACATTTGCATAGAGAGACAGAGACAAAGCACCTACTTGACTACCTTGCTATTTATGGTCTTGGAAGCAAAATATTATTTTTCCCATAGGCTCAGATTTATATGGAACATATGCTTAGCAAGTTAGCCCTTAAGCTCTTAAAACATTTCCCCCAAACATTTGTCTAGAAGTCCACGTTCATCCTAGAAGTCTGAGGAGCATAATTTTACATGAAATACAGTTTCTGCAATTCTGAGGCCAGAGCTATGTGTATTTTACTCCCACACAGGCAATCTCAAATCTGTATGAGCAGCAAAAAGCAAAAGGAAGAGTTCAGACAGCAGTGGTTAAGTAGGCAGAACACTTGTGGTTCAGTCCCAAAGAAGAGCATTGCCAATGGCTTCAAAAATTAAGTTTTGGAAGTAAAAAGGAAAGGGCTTTTACTTGATATATTCACCATGATGAAAAATGTAAATAGAAACCAGTTTAAATGGGAATCAGTCCTTTAAGGTCTAGGCAGGACTTACAAATTACTTTGAGTCATGGCTCACACTGGCCAAGTTGTTTCAGGGAGGGCAGGGGAATTTTGTCACTGGAAAAACAAAAGTAATTTTAAATTAGTTCTTCAGTCACAGTAATTCAGAACCAAAGGGAAAAACAATGATTGCAAGCTGCTGATTATTTAAGATGAGAAGACCTAATTTTAATACCCCCATCTGATGCTCCTTTCCAAGAACCAGAATCAGACTCAAAGCAGCAACCTACCCGCACACAGCGTAGAATATTGGCAAGACCCATGCAAAACTTACATGGTAACTTACATGGTGGCGGGGACAAGCCATTTCGATTTAAAGTGCCCCCCATTAATACAAAGTTCATCTCCTCAGCAGAACATTGAAAGACTTCAACATATCTGTCCTTCATAGTCTTCTTATGACACTTCTGTGCAGCCAGGAAAGCTCTGTCTGCAGATTTCATCTGAATAAAAGCATCTCCTGATGGACGTCCCTACAAACAAGGCAGACAGAAAGAAGTGTTTCTGGAGCTCCAATGAAAGAGCAGCATAACAATAATTTCTGCTGTTAAGTCTCTTTGGCCATAAATATACTCATATCCAAAGTCAAGTACAGTCAGACAAACTGACCACTCATCAGCATGTTTAGGCTCTCCTCCCCAAAGTTCTTCCCACTCATGCTAACCTGATTGTATTTGTTTCAAGTAAGCCATGATTTAACTTCAGCACTGATACTTCTATGGTTAGAAAAAAACCCAAGGACACCAATGGGAGAGACTACAATTCAGGGGTACTTAGGTGCTTTGAGACCTGCTCTTACCAAATTGTTAAGAATGCAGACTTGGAAGATCTAATCTACATTTATTACCTGTGATTTTTAAAATTTAAGAATAAATACAGTCAAACGCCAAATGTTAAATGATTTTAATATTTTGTTAAGGCTAATATAGGCTGGGATGTTTTAGAAGGGTACTAGCCTAAGGCTTGGTATAAGCTGGTTGAGAAAAATGACATCCTTGTATTCAGCTGCAAATGAGTGGGATACTGGGAGAAGTCTTAAGTCAGCAGCTCCATATGGCTAATTAGCCAAAACTAGAGCTAGAGATCTGAAGCCAGCTCTAAATTCTAGGCCAGTTCTTCTAGATTTGGAGGGAAGAACAACTTTATCATCATCTATTATGCAGTTGTTCATAATGTAAGGGTTGAAACCAGGAATGGTGGGAGCCTGCAGAAATATAAAAATCTAATAGGCAAAAGCAGTTATCTAGGAAAAAAATAAATCTGACAGCTTTGGGCAGGGGTGGCAGACAGCCCTGGATTATATATGCACCCCTATTTCTTAGTTCAGGTTCTTTTGTTACTGCTGGAAAGGGCTGATATTAGCACAAGTAAACCATTACTTATGCTTTAACATCTGCATCTTTTTTTAGCCTCTCCCAGCCCTGCCCATTCCTTGTAGTTTTTCAGTTTTACCTAGGTCAGGTTCACCACAGACCCAGGAATCTTGAGACAGAGAGGTACCAGAATTACTACAGTTCCTTCTCCCTCCCCACACCCCCAAAACACAGAAGCCCTACTCCAGGACAAGGAAATATTTTGTAGTGTTAATCAGTGCAATCACTCAGGACATCTCCATAGAGCTGGAGGAGCTGCCATCTCCTCCCCTTGAGGTCACAAGACTATGCAGATAAAGGAGATCACACCAATGCATAATCCTTTGTCTAAAAAGCTTTGGTAGAAACTGCTTCCAGAAAACAATGGCAAAGATGTGACTGTTTATACATGTCAATGAGCTGTTAATCTTGGAGCCTATCTGTGACTGTCTAAAGAAAGTAACTACACAGTTCAGGAAACTTCAGCTGCTGACTTAAGCCATAGGAAATCCTGTCTCTAAAAGGCCCAGTCACATTTGTCCTCAAATGTACCCGAGGCACATTGTTCAGCCAGAAAGGGGCAAACCACTCCTTTGAGAGCTAACAGTTGCCCATAGTTTTGTTTTGAAGATAGTCCTCACTTGGTACAAGAGGGATTAACACATGCTGTTCAGTAGCACTCTTCAGTTCAAGCCTCTCCCAGCTGCTGCTGTGGGAGCACCAACGCCTCCAAGGCTGTGGCTTATCTTAGCCACATGGGTCTTAGTAACGGACACCACTCTACAGTAAATGCAGCAGCTGGCATAACAAGGTTCAAATAAGCCAACAGATCACTTTTACAGGAGAGCTGGAGGACAATTAATGCAATTAGTGTGAATCCCAAAGGTGCTTCCCTATTGATATCATCATCAGAATTGTGTTTGCATATACAGACAGTTGGCACAGAGTAGCTAGAAACATGGCGCCTACCAACCTGGTGATTTAGTACCATGTGAACTCCGTGGGTCCGAATATCTGTAGAAAACTCCCCCAAGAACTCCAGGATGTCCTCTATAGTAGCAGCATAGGGAAGACCACGCAAACGTATGCAGTCTCTGACATTAGTGGGAGGCACAAACTGCTGAGGTAATACTGGAAGAATAGGAGGTGTCGGGAGAGGAATGAGAGGTGTTGAAGAGTACCTGTTCAGCACCTGTGTGAAACAGGAAAACAGAGGTTACAGAAAACTTCCTTACTCCTTCCTGAACTTGGAGGAACCAGATGTAACACCAATGTCATCTGTTTTCATTCTGCACAGTATTTTAAAAAAAACAAGTGAGCTAGATTCTGAGCTTAAACCACAGCAGCAGTGCTTAGAATTCTGACGTTTTAAGGTAAATCTTTGGATCATTTTTTCTTGAAAAACATAATTTTGTCCCGGAAAATACACTTGAACTCTTATGCAACTCTCAGATCTTAGAACATGAAACCTGTATTTCTACAGTATTTTTACTGGGAAAATATCCCAGTGCAGTCTACCATCTACAGATTCATGGTGACAATTCTACCCCAAATACCTCCTCTGCAAAACTTTAGAGGAGTCTGGGAACTAGAAGCATGTTTCACTACCAAACAGCCCTGACTTGAGATGCAATAGTCCATCAAGAAACATAGAGATACTGTGACTCAGTAATACCACCTAACTGTCATGCTTAGCGATTTCTTGTTACTAATTTAGACAGCAAAAAAACCTGCCTGGTCAAGAGTTCATTGACTATTCAATCACTACCCTTTAATTTTCTCTAAGCAAGATTAAGATTAATTTACCTTTAAACAGCTTTCAGAAGGTTTTGCTAAACAAACACATATATGAGAACACTTGAGAACAATACCATAAGAGTGTTGCAGCTATGCCTTATTATTAGTGTCATCCTTCCAACAAGGCACTGAAATTTCTACACATTTGGGGGAGCAGTGCTGTATCATTGCTTGGTTACAATGACACAACTATGGGTTATCCATAATTTGGATGGTGGACAAGACAGAATCACATTTTGAAGTTGTTAACATCAACCAAAGCTCTACAAATCTTTGGAGGCACACATAAATAGTCCTCTTGGCCCTACCTCCTTTCCCTGACAGCATAGCTGCAATTAATGGTCCTTCAAGCCATGTTAATGCAAGCGAGAGCGCTATTCATGCCCAGTTTCACAAAGTTCTGTCAACCTCTGCTAGGTAGCCAGTGCTGGCAGAAGATGGCTGACACCTGCTCATAGAGGCAATTTTTAAGACTCTTCAGATACAGGGCTCTGATAAGTACACCAGAAGGCTCTGTTCTCTGTCACTAAAGATAAGTCTTTTAGATCAAGATTTGTCACTAAGGCTCCTCCTGAATAGGCCATCATTGGCCTTAGACTCAGTATCTGCAGAGTAAAGCACTAGCCCTACAAAACTTTGTTTTAACTGCCATTTGCAAGGCTATAGGAAGACAAAGTCCCAGAGGTTTGTATATGATTGAGAACATCCATGTACTGTAAGATCTTACATTTAGAGGAAGCAAAGCTGCATGGGAGTGCAAACAGTACTCTTCCCCACAAGACTCAGGAGTGAGAGAAGAGAAGCTTTCAAGTCACGGTAATACAGTATTTGCTTCCACTATGTAGGAGTTTGGATTACAAGAAGCCAATGTTTGTAAGGTTTACACCCACCT
>NW_010410183.1:12769-15698 GCF_000710305.1 Buceros rhinoceros silvestris | reverse complement strand
GCTGCAGTGCTCCTGAAGAGTTCAATGTACCTTTTTCCCAGCAATTCCTTATGCTTTTTCAGTGCATTTTGTGCATATTCTTCACAAGCAAACAACACAAAGGCATCCCCTGTTGGCCTGCTGTCAGGGTATGTGACAAACAGGACTCCATCCTTTCCTCCTGTTACAGGGCACTGCTGGCCAAAGAATGTCAGCACTTCTTCTGTTGTTACATTGAAAGGAAGACCTCGCATTCTGACAATCACTTGGTTTTCTTTTGACAAGAACTGTGCAACCTCGTTGGAAGTGCCTTTAACAAAAAGAAGTACAGAAGCACTTAAGTCTAGGCAGCCACATAAAATCATAAGCAAGTCTGGCATAGTTACATCTTCCCCACAGGCAGTTTTTGAGCAGGTAGAATAATACTTGCCTCCAAATTTAGGAAAGACATCCCTCTGAAACTAGAAATGTTGTATAGGACATTCCTTAAAGTCTAATAATGTTACTCCATCATTTGGAAGATATTCATCCTTATTCAAAGGGAAAATATAAAGTATTTACAGTGTTCAGAACCCAATGAAACCACAGTGAATCTCTTCTGTGATCAGTACCTGTGCTACTGTGCACCTTGCCCTTCTAACTTATTAATACCTTCAGCTTGCTTTGAGGCCATAATATATGGCAACTGAGTAACCAGACCATTATGCTGGGAAAGAAAGTTGGAAGGGTATGTTGAAAACAGCTCAGGAATTTCACCCTATCAATTAAAACTGTGAAAGTCTGCCAATTCTACTTTCAGTATCTCTAGAAGACCACTGATGCTCATACTATCACTACCCTAACCAAAGTTAATGAACATCTTCACATGGTCCTTTCACTTAGAGCAAGCTTATTGTGCAAACAAGTTTAGTTGTGCCAGACATGCACCATTTTTCCTCAGTGTCAGTGTGCAATGTATTTACTATGAATGGTGTAACTACTGCCAAGCCTATCAGTTAGCTATTTGTTTGATAGCTTGATGGCCTCTCCTATTCTAAAACCTCAACCTCAGTCATCTAGATAGTCATTTACAATCTCCAAACCAAATCTCTGTCAGGAACCAACAGGAACCAACAGGGTAGATACATAACAGCTTATGGAATCATAACTCAAATTCTTAAGGCTGCTTGCAGTCATAAAGGGGAAGAAAGAGACCACAGAACAATGTCAAGTAAGTTTTGCAGCCTTTCAATTCAAGGGTACAAATATTTCAGTATTACCCTTGAATAAACATTCCCCTTTTAGTCTGAGACAAAGATTCGATTCAAAGAAAATCAGTTCCATAAATCCCTTGTTATTTATACTGGTGATATCTGTTTGCTTTTACATGCAAGTCTCCACAACAACAGCAGTCAATTACATTTAGGTCCCCTAAATGTATCCTTAAGAGGATGACCTTACAAATGGAGTTCGTTTGCAAAATCACCTTGCCTGATCAAATCCTTCTCCAAGGCTGCTTGGAAATGGACAGAACGTAGAAGAGAAACAGACAGATAAATTACATTATGTCTTGGACTGCTACTATCAGATTACATAGTAATCAACACACCAGTCAATTACTTGTACAAAGAAAATGAAAAGCCACATCCAACAGGAGCAGTTTACAGCCAAAAGTTTGTTCCATCTGCATCTGTAACTAACCCTCCCTTCTCACCCCCTAAAAATTACCTCCTGCAATTTTAAGGAAGTCTTCACCTGTTGCCTTGTATACCTAAGGAAAGAGAAGAGAACATGTGATGGGCATGCTATTTGCACTCCTGTTGAGAAGAGGATTTCACAAGGCAGTGTGACACACCTCAATATATCGATTTCCCATGTGGTGCTTGTGCCTTTGTAGTGCTAGATCTCTATGCTCTTCACTTATGAACCTCACGAGAGCCTCACCGTTCCTTCTACCTTGGGCATTGAGACAGAGCGCAGCACCTCCCCTGCAAGATTTAAATCAAGAGAGATAAAACTCCATGATCAATACAGACCAAACAATACAAATGTAGAGGTAAATAGCTACTAACTTGGCAATATTTAGGCCTTTGAAGAATCTTGCTATGTCCTGGTCAGATGACTGCCATGGCAACCCTCTTGCTCGGATAACAGCATTGTCATCCACAAGTTCCATCTTGCTGCTGCAGATGCAGAAAGAGGGAGTAATGCAGAGACATTTGTCTGTATTATCCACCACACATCACCCTCCTTACTTGTCACCTGTGCTCCAGGAACAGGCTCCTGCCCCTGCTCTGTGTCCGTTGGAGGGTACTGCCGGGGCAGTGAAGACTAAGTGCCACCACCATCTAAAGCCACTATATGTCTCTCCTCAGGGAATGTTTGCTCTGTTAAGCTGCCCCTTTCCCAGCTTCACCACCTTTGCTGCTTCAGCTCTTATCTCTCAGATCACGTTCCAAACTTACTCCCCAACATACCAATGCTTTGTCCTCTTCTGTTTTCTGAAGAAGGTTATTGGTATAAAATTAAGCCCTTGCAGTTCTAATCTTAGCTATGTGGAAACTGAAACAGAGCAGGTAGATGTAACTAAGGTCAGTGTTTATTATTTGTGCTGTGACAGTGGGTAAGAGTCAGTCACAGGCCAAGACCAGACCCGTTCACGGTAATGCTCAGTACACAGAGTACTCCTGCCCCAAGAGTTTAACCTTAAGTTCCCTGTTGAGGCCATCACTGAGCTACTAGAGACTAATACAGCTACAGGCCACAGTGGCTGCTTAGTGTGGAATAGCTCAGCCACAGAAAGCCAGATTTAATTGGTTGTTACCTCAGTCTCCTTTGTTCTCTTACTTGTTAAAAGTGCCACGTATAACAAAACACTCAGAGCTACCCAAGGCTGCCTTTCTGACTCCTACAGGACACGTTTTTGCACAAAAGACTATGTGATTGATTAAGCAGATGAAGTGTGGTTCAG
>NW_010410183.1:11284-12727 GCF_000710305.1 Buceros rhinoceros silvestris | reverse complement strand
CTCACGAGCACGGTTTTGCACAAAATACTATGTGATTGATTAAGCAGATGAAGTGTTGTTCAGCAGCAGAGGACTCCCTCATACAAGAAGGCTGTAGTATGCCTTGTTATAGGGGGGGGGATCATGTTTCTTGTTAATCTCTCAGGTGGCTTTTCTCTACATGTCTGTCCCAAAGCATTTCCCCTCTCCTCCCCGTTCTGTAGTTCTATGACAAATAAGATGGGAACCTTCCACTTCATGCTGGGATTTCATTAGTGAAAGGGAAAAAGTTTAGAACAACGCTAAAACATAACCCCTGAGCTAATCTCACTGCCAATATTGTTGCATTCTTTTCTTGCTTCTTTTGGCTCAGAAGTGCCAGCCTGATCTACTATTATGACAGTTCCTTAATCTGGAAGAGGTAAGTAAGTATTCACGCAAGATGGGAATATAAAAAGGTCAGTTTAACACCAATCTCTTATGATACTGCAGAGAGTATCCAGCAAACCACTGAGAAGAATCTGTATTTGTACACAGAAGAGCATGATTACATTAACAAACAAACCCATACAACAGAACACTCAAAAGTAGATAAAGCTTTATACTTAAAATGTATTTGGCAAGAAGACAATCATCATAGCTTAAGCAATTTACTGATAGCATAGTATCTTTGATACAGTATCTTTATGGAAATGTTTCTTCCCTATAAAAAAAAGTGTTTTCCACAACTGTGAAGCAAGTTGCAGGAAGAACACAAGAGTTGTAATAATACGGTTACTTCTGAAAACAAACAAACAAAATGCTTACATTCTTTGTTAATAGCACAGCACAGTTAACACCATTAAAAGGACCTACTAGCAGAACCCAGAACTACCAGCAGCTAACAGGCAATGCTGAAGCCTAACAAGAAAACTGGTTTGCATCTGATCATAGAATTCCTGTACTCCCTTTCCTACTTAAAGCATTTAATTGATTCACACAGCAGTGTCAAGATAAATAACAATGGTAGCAGCTATTTGCAAATTAGAAATACAGAGAAGTACTGCTTATCTAAGTAGTATTTTTAAAAAGGGAGAAGGTACTTACCAAGGCCCACTTTCAAATTTGTAGTTTACTCTTTCTGGATCTGAAAATCGGTGATCTATGAATCACAGAACAGGTTATTTTCTTTTTCCTCAGCATACAGGACAAGCAGGAGAAACAAACAAGCAACAGAAAACTCATTCATCACAACACTTACTGTATGGCTCAGATATCAGTGTTAAAATAATATTCCCCATATCTTCAACTTGAGAGACTCCATAGGGAAATGCTGGACCATTCTTGTCAATAT
The DNA here is from genome assembly GCF_000710305.1 of Buceros rhinoceros silvestris. Lineage (NCBI taxonomy): Eukaryota > Metazoa > Chordata > Aves > Bucerotiformes > Bucerotidae > Buceros > Buceros rhinoceros. Next base: position 11,415 of record NW_010410183.1, on the reverse strand, counting down.
TTAAATCTTTATGCTAGAGTTAAGTCAATCATCACCAAACAGATTTCTAATTGGCTTCCTGCTACAGCAACAAGCTTTCATGTTATCCTTGATAGTAAGTTGCTTCTCCAGTGCAGATTTAAACTATTTTC
>NW_010410183.1:8650-11153 GCF_000710305.1 Buceros rhinoceros silvestris | reverse complement strand
GAGATATATTAGTTGTTCTGCCTTAGCCTCTAACTACTGCCACCTGCAGGAGTGTGAGGTCACTCCAGAAAGTGTCTGGGAATATAAAGATCCCATAATAAGACATATATATTTAATATACTGAGGAATTATGTACATTTGACAGACAGATACACTTTTGCAGGTGCCAGAGACTGGAGACCTGTCATCTGTAATTAGCATCTTCTCTAGTGAAAGATTTGAGGAAGAAGCAAACCATCAGCTAGAAGCTCCAGAAACAGGAGAACTCTACCACATGCTTTCTAAACAAGTAAATCCCAAAGTAATATAAATACCTTACCACTTCAAAATTCACAAATGGCACCTTGTCTAAACCTTGCCTATCAGAAGTTACAACCTGAATTTTGTGCTGTTAAGCAGAAGCCTGTTGAGAATCTGGTAGGAGTGCAGCATTATAGGTAACCAAGAGACAAAACAGAGTCCCACTATCCATACCTTTTTTGATCTGAAGGATTTTCAGAAGATGATAGCAAGGATAAGCTCTCCTGCCAATAGAAAGCACAAGCCTTCCATCCTAGAAGGACAGGCTGTAGAATGATCCCCCATGTTCATAAAGGGAGTCTGATTCAAGTTACACATACCATTTTTTTTTTTCACACAACTTTAAATGGAGTTTGCTATGGTATCTCTCCTGCTTCGTGTCATATTTGCTCCTCTCTAACACCAGGATACAGGACTGTAAGATGACTTGAGATTCTATTCCATTTATAAAGCAAGTTTTTAAAAAGATCTTTTTCACTTGCATCTCCTTCCTTGAAAGGTATAAGGTTTAAAAAAAGATAACAGAACAAGAAATGAAATATAAAGAGCCTGGGAATAGGACTTGTTTTTTTTCACTTCTCTCATCACTTTGCATCAGGACTATAGAGCAAAAGTAAAAGAGTTTCTTAAACAAGACCTAATCCTGGATGGCAGTACAGTAAGGCAAGAAGTTCAAAACAGTCATATGCAACAATTTTTTGCCCACATCCCCCAAAAACTACATTAGACATTTCAAATGCTCATAAGAGTCTGCATTTTGGTGCTCAAAAGTTGCTTCTCAGTGCAAGATAGCAAGGTTCCTCTTAAAAAAAATCCCAAGCTTTCTCCACCTAAGGCTGAGCACATTTTGGCTTGGCATGTGGAAGGCAGGGAACAGACACCACACACTAGCTTTGTCATATCATCTTATCGACAGGGGTAGCAACACAAATTTCATTGCTAAATAAAGTCCTCCCTGTTATTTGTGGGCTGACTGCAAGTGACTCCTACAAAACATTTTTTAAAATGGTTTTTGAGGTTTAACTGTTACCTTGTTTTGACACGAAAAATAATTTCAACTGAATTAATGAACTCCTTTTCTACAGCAAGAAAGGAAAGCAAAGCTGCTGTGCCAACACAATGCACTTTGAGGATTATTTGATTTTGAGGCTTTGTTGGTTTTAAGTGTGAATGGTGAGAGGATGATGCTTAGTCCTACAAGAGCATTTAAAGTTTACTATCATATCTTAAACCCCAGCAAACTTAAACCAGTGAACCTTCCCCCTCCAACTGCTTAACAGTTTGCTAGCCATTGTCATTAATCCAAAGAAGGTACTGGGAGGGAGGCTAAAGTAGTGAGAACATTAGATGGTCTTCCTAAAAGCCAAGATAAAATCCTGAACAAACCACATGCAACAACCCCAAAGCACAGTTTAAGAGATTATCAGTATTTATGACAAGAAACTTCATTGCAGTATCTCTTCTGAAGCTGTACACTCAAGCTAATCTCCTCCCCTGCCCCCTGGGGAAGGGCGGGGTTGAAAGTAAAAATCCACAAACAGACTCCCTTGCAGAGAAGGTGACTAATCAGCACCACACAGATGTCTCTGGGCACCTCCTGTATCAGAGCAGAGGAGTGCTTCTCCTTTTCCTGACACCCTTCCCCCTCCAGCATCTAACAGCTCTGTGCTGTGCTTGGGCAGAGTCTCTGTTACCCATCCAGGGAACCAGAAGCTGCTGAAGCCACAGGTATTGGAACCCTGGTCTTGCCTGACCATTTTTTTAAATGAAGATTTTGGGAGTGTTATCTTTTCTCTGTCAAAGTCATGAGAAATTGTGCAGTAGTTTCAATAGCTGTTATGGCAAGGGACATGCCTACACACGTGCACACACACGCACTTGGCTGTTAGGCTGTGGTGTCAAAATTGAAGTGACATTTCAATATTCTCTTTCTGCAGAGCTAGAGATCCCTACAAGCCATTATCTGCCAGAGAGGAGAATGTAGCAGTGTGCAGGGGGTAGGAATTTGAAGCAAGACTATCACACAAGGAAGAAAAACAACTCCCCCATATTAATTTTCTTGAGAAAACATTTTCATTGAAAATACTGATCAACAGGAGATATAGATCCTAAAAATGTCCTAGTGCCCACGGGAGCTGGTTACAGGTGTTCAGACACAGGGAGTCAGTTGTGCCAAGGAATTCTAGATTAATACAAACACGGG
>NW_010410183.1:7939-8511 GCF_000710305.1 Buceros rhinoceros silvestris | reverse complement strand
TGAGAAATTGCTAACACCTTCGCCTGATTAGCTGGAAGCAAGGCTTTTAGGCAAGACTGGAAAAGAAAATGGGTAGTTTTCTGCACATGTAACAAGCATGTTAATTAAGTGAAAACCTGAATTCTAATGAACAAGTCTGACTACATACAGACAAGACTCCTACAAAGAGGCACTAGAAATTATGGACGCTTGGGAAAAAGCTATTAATGGAACAGTCTTTATAAAAACCATCACTTATTCTATGAAACGATAGCAGACCACACATGTCTGTGTACAGTGATACTTAAGGTAGCCTCTTCTGGGCAATTGGAAAGAGCTGATAGCAGGGGGATAAATCCAAGATCACAGTTAAAGTGTTAGAAAACAGACCTGGCTGTCTAATGCTACTATATGCAATAGTGCACACACACACATTCTAAATGAAGCAGTGGCAAAAACCACTCCCAAACAACAAGGCAGGATGGGAAACGACGAACTTAATCTTGCCGCACAGCTGCGATACCACTTTTTGCAACACTCAGCAAGTTAGTAAAGTGGGGGGGGGGGGGGGGGGAGGGGGGAATGTTTTTACC
>NW_010410183.1:300-7860 GCF_000710305.1 Buceros rhinoceros silvestris | reverse complement strand
TAGAAGGTGGGCATATTCTACATCAGGGTTGCCTAAATAATATGAAAGAAATTTCTAAATAACTTTCTCAGATCATCCCCACAGCTTCACTCACTGCCAGTGCCCTCCAAGACGTCTTCCCTCCTGCTTTCTCTTTCATTTCTCAGTCTCTCAATTCTGTAACTACAGCAAAACTAAGCTAGCTGAACTAACTTAGCTCTGAGATGACACAAACTAGTATTGCACTTGTGTCCTGCACTTATTCTCTCCCACCTTTGTTCTGTTTAAGTTTCTTCAGGCAGAGGATTATACCTTTTGAACTACTACTTTGCATACAGTTAATCTGATATTACTTAGTTTCTGGGTATTATCCCAGGAAATACAAATACTAATATGCAAGATTCTCAGGTAATACCCAATAATGGGCTTTTTTTTTCCCCAGAGTTAAGTAGTATTGGTTATATATCTGTGCTCCACATCATTGTTTAAGACACCCAGGTCAAAAAAAACAACCCCAACAAAACCAAAATGAAGTTTCAGTGTCAATATTGCAGTACCCAAATTGTACCCAGCACGTGAGGCAGGCTGTTCTGAAGTATGCCTGGGATTCTAGAGACAACACCCAGCAGCTACTCCTAGAAAGGAGATATCCTCACAAACCCAGTTCAAAAGTGAGTGGAACAAACAATGCACTGGAAGACTCAAGAGCTATTTGCCATTTAATGCCTTCTGCACACCCAATCTTGAGGCAAAGGATGAGTCTTCCACAGACCCAATATGAATAATCATGCAAGCTTTGTTCACTCCACCCTGAAGGCACTCACAGCAGTGGAAACTGGCTCAGCAAGCTTTGCAAATCAAGAAGCACAGCAAGCATGCGAGGTACAGAGGGTGCTTCTCCTTTTGTATAGTTACACATGTTTAAAAAAAAAAAAGATTTTGACAGCTCCAGTTCTTTTCTCTGCCAGAACATCATTACTTCTCTCAAGTTCATTTTTTACTTGAAATTTCTCATAATGGCCCTGCTGTCACTACTCTTGCACAATACTGACTAAAGAAAGTCTGCTAGAAGACTGTCTGCTTCACCAAAAACTGTTTTGAGGGTTTAAGTTAGGCAGCACTCAAATAACAGTTACAGATAGCCTCAGTTCTTCCTCAGTCCCTCAAATGTCATGGCACTTCAAACATTTCCTTACCTTGAATTAAAAGAAATCAGTGGCTGTTTGTATGTTAAATCTGTAATTTTTGGTGGAATGGAATTGCTGGGGTGGTGGAATATAAAGCTTTCACCTGAGCTTTTGGATTTGGAATGGTTTCATTGCTGTACACAATTTCAAGCAGTTTGATGAAGGAATAAGTCCCAAACGTACTTTCTAAAGGAAGAATAACCCAGTCAGTTATGTTATTAAATATCTCTATGCCTTTTTTTCAAGAATGTGCTTGCCTTACCTGCATAGAAATACATGGCCAAGCACCAACTATCCACAGTGTTATACACTGGAATATATATATATCTTGAATGTTCTCTCCCCTGGCTGTTGGGAGCAATAAAGTACATGCTTCATTTGTCCATAACTTCTTGTTTAACCAAATGTTACCCACCAAAATAAAAGCTTTTGGAAGACTCCTAATAATTTAAATGACTGTACAATAACAGCCAGCTTTCCCCTAACTCTTTCATTTTACAAAATTTCCTCTCACTGACCACAACCAACTTACATGTAGGTAAATGGAGATTTAAGAAAATGAAGGGATGTGTCCCCCTCAATTCTATTCCTAACTCCTACCAGTTTGTAAATGCAGGTCTTCTACAGACCTACTCAGTACCCTACCTTCTATCCACACCAGATGCTAACAGACCTGGCTCAGTATAGTCTGTGTGGCACAAATCATGGAAGATTCCCCTCAAACAGATCTTTAGCTATGGAGTGGAAACCTGCACTTTCTACAAGAATAAGCTTGGTCAGATTCTCTGCACTAATTTGCAACTTCGTTTCAACCTACTCCATTTGGGTTTAATTTTTTTTGTCTCCCTCAACCCACCATATCCACTTTGAATCCAAGTTACTTTTCATTTGGACATTTTCTTTGCCACATAACTGTCACAGGGGGAAAAGTAGCTGTCCTGCTTACATGAAGGAAAAAAGTCTCTACGCAAAACTGTTTGAACGAGTCTTTAGACGTAGCACCTGCTTCAACAGTTTTTTTTCATCCCAAGCATTACATGCATGCCCAGACTCCCCCAAATGCAATTAACTTATACAGCTTCTGACACTGAGGAGATTAGGTTGGTACATTTCAGCAAGGTGAGGAGAAAGAAAATCATCATATTTGTCAATAAAAAGTAAACAAAAATTATTTTACCTTTCTGGTCTCTGCATCCTCTCCCCCCAAAACTCTCAAACAATATAGGACAGAGACTGTTATTTTCAGCCATGCTGCATAAACATAGCAAGTTCACAAATAAGAACATCAGCAGTTATGAGACAAATCAAAGGTTAATATAAAAACAGAATGAAGTTATTTAGGTTTATATAGCCTAAGAAGCATATCAGATCAAGCTGAAGAGCATCTAGGTAGGCAGGCTGAGCCCCTTGGAGCTGGGAGGAAATGCTGTTGGCAACTGCCAAAACCACCTGCTAATGGTACTCACTCTTCAGGGGGTTCCTGACAGCTGGGTAATGCAGGGTGGTCTGCTCCCCTCTCCCAGTCTGACACTCTGCCTTAGCAGACCAGTGACACTTCAGGTGGCTACAGTTGTATGACAATTTCCACAGTGACAAGATGTACATCAGACATTCATATGAGAAAGAAAAGGCATCCCTGCAAAACAGCTGCAGTAGCTCATTGTCTTTAACTTCTTCAGCTCTTGTCAAAGCATCCCTAAACAATTAAGTTTTTGACCATAACTTTAAGAAGTCTCCATCATTCAGCTTCTAGACTATGCAACACAAGCATTTATTTAGCTTTTCTACATAAAAATTCACATTCCTACACAAAGTGTACTGTTTTGCCTCAGAGTAGGGGGAGAAATGATTTCCTGCCCCTCACTAGGAGAGGTTAATCTTAATTTAGAGATGGCAAAGCAAAGCAGATAGCCTCCAGTATTCAACCTTATGATTAAACACAAAAAATTCCACATGTACATAGATATTTTATGTCCCCTGCCAGGTACAAAGCCTTGCAGTGAAAGGCCAAATTAATTCAGAAGCCATAGACTTTTGAGTCTGAACAATACCAGTTCTTAACAGCAACCACTCTAAGGACACAATAAGCTAGTCAGAGGAAAGAAGTTATTAAAACCAAGTACAACAAAATTTTTTAAAAAAGTAAAAATTACTCTTAAATTCCTTTATCCCTTCTTGCTAGCTAGCTTTTGTGGTCACTGCTTCAACAGGTCAGTAGACAAGTCAACTGTTTTCCATGCCTGAGGGTACATTTGAGATGAGAACTGGAACCTGCAGCAAGAGCAAAGACTGTCAGGGGACCAAGGAGGAAGAGACAACCAGGCATTCACAGCCCTTGTTTTGGGTCTGGTAACTGCACATGGCATGCAAACAAAACCAAGCTAAGACTAGTAAAGAGTCAGACTGGGCTAGGATACAGACCTGTTAAGACTATTCAGAAAGTAATTTTAGACATTCCTATCACTGACAATGGAAACACGTTACTGATAGCATCTTATTGCCATGCCAGCCTCACCTTGTGAGGTGCAACATGTACAACTTCCACGAGACCGAATACCACATGTGCCAACAGCACCCCTGCCTCAGGTTCACGCCTGATTCAAAAAGTCACTACAAATTCACATCAAGAATAACTGTTTTCCCCTCCTAAAAATTAAGATGGTCTCCCAACACTCATTCTTACTTAAAAATAAAACAAAAATCTAAATGAGCAACCTCACAACTTTAATATTAGGATACATATCAGTGATTTGAACTGTGAAGTTTAACTGGCACGTTTGTTTAGTGCAAGAGACAAAACCATAAGGGCGGTATAGAAAATACACAGAAAACAAGAATAAATACAAGACTCTACTCAGGGAAGCATGCATCCTCATATGTTTTTATCTTTGTGAGAAGGATCAGCACAGCACCGAGTCACTCATTAAAGTTATACCACTCCTAAACATGTGTTGCAAGCATTACTCACACATCTCTGTCCTAAAATTCAGCCAAAGCTGTAAGAGCAATAGACACCATCACTGTTAAAAGGATACATTCTGTCATGGTTGCAAGGTCGAGTTTGCTAAGATCAGGTGAGCCAGGACAACATTTCTTGAACTCTTTCCGCAAGTCAAAAAAGGAGTAGAAGCATTCAGGCAGTAAGATATTCTGTAAAAGAACAAAGTAACTACTGTCAGCCAGGGTGAGCTTAACCTACGTTGTCTTTAGATACCCACCTCTCTAACAATTTCCTTATAACTGGTAGGAAACACAGCCTTTGCTAGAGAAACTCACATAGCTCTTAGCCACATTTATAAACTTTTTTTGCTTAAGCATCGTCCTCTCCATGAGGAGATTTAAAGAGATTTAAAGATTGATTTAAAGAGAAAAATGTTTTTTTTCACTGTCAGAGAAATGTTTGCTATTATTACTAGTGCCTCAAATCCGATATACATGAAGGACAGCAAATGCCTGCTACTGCAACATTTATCAATTCTTGACTCCAATTTTAACTGTAAAAAACCAGAGGGCACTCAGTTCAGTTTATAGAGCCAAGCAAAATTGCAAGACTAGCAGAAGACATTTTGGTTCAAGACAAGGCTGAATTTTCAGAGAATAGTCACATTTCAAATATTAATTCCCTTAAAAAAACAATAAAAAACCTGAACTCTTGTGCAAATTAGGGTTTGATATGGTGCAGAGGTTTGTCAGTCTATATGTGGCAACAGCTTTAATTGCAGTGTATGAAGCCAGGAGAAAGTTATGTAGCCCACTGGAAGCCAGCAAACCCCTTTTTACTCCACCACTACACCTACCACATGCTTTTAATCTTTTTGGGCATGAGAAGGAGAAGTCCTGGGGGAAACTGTTTAAACTAACACAACCCCCCACTGCTTGAGTTAGCTTTCACCCCAGAGCTTCCCCACAGACACAACACTTTGTATGCCACTTGGCTGTTTATTGCCTGTATCTGCTTTAGACCAAAAGCAAAGGCTTTCTGTGATTTAAGAAAGTCTAGTTAGCATCTTGGCATTATAACAGAATGACAGCATACATGAAAGCACATTTAGGGAGGCCAAAGAAAGAAGTGTGGGCTCTAAAACAAGTTCTGCTTTGGGAACATTAGAGCTTATCTTAGCATATGGACAGGTGCATTAGGCAAACTATACTCTTTAAAGACAAACTTATGAAAATGCAGCTGTGCTTGCCAGGATTTCCTGCTCTAGGTTTAGCATGGCTATTTTTCTTTCTCAGTGAGAGATCAGGTTCTGTACTTCACCAAAATTCAGTTGGAACAGTTGATGCCAGTTCATTCTCTGAATACTGCGACCTCCTAGATTGGTTCAGACTGGGCATCTTGAAAGAAGTATCTATATTCTCAAGAGCCTAGTGATTTCTGCCAGTTTGGATTTTAGTTATCCCTCCACCCCAACCTCAGGATTCAGGTATTCACTCAAGAGCTATTACAGGTCTCATAAGCATCTGGTTTACTTAATATATAGGCAAAACAGAGCAGATTTCAAATTAATAACTCTTAAAGCAGCAACAGAGAATTTTGATGCAGATTTGATTTCTGTCAGCGACTCTGTGATGATACAGAAGAAGGATTCCTATCCCTGACACCAAACAAATAATCATGGGAAATGTCCTTTCTTTTATCCACACAATTTAACTGCACGAAAGGATTAAACTGTATAAAACACATACCAATTACAAGCAAAAGGAATGTTAAAAACCTGTTTCCACATTTTCTCACATTGCACCCTAGAGGAAGTTACATATAAAAGGACTGTCCCTTCACCATGCATTGTGCTCACTGTTTCTCTTCTAAACCTTCACAGGTTTAAATACTTAGAGCACCAACAAGTATTAAACTGAAACTCATCCAATAGCAGTTTTGTAATAGCACAGACTTGCAGCAGTGCCCCTTCAAAGATGAAGCAGCAAACTGATGGGCAGTGATCAGCTTCAAGGAGAGGAGCAGAACAGCTCAGTTAGAGCAATGCATGTTCATAACAAACCACAAAATGGGATGTTACTAATACTGAAGCACTTATTTCAGGACTAGAGACTCAGCATACTGCTGCAACCCTATCACTAATGAAGAGTAGGCAGGACCTCAAATCACTGTTAGTGATTTGGCAACTCTGAAAGAAAGCTCTAGACTGTGGGACTAGTCATCACTCATAGCCTGCCTCAAACTACTGTTCTGCTCTTTACAAATGCAAGCACCGCCCTCTGAGTGCAACTGAATGCACAAAGATTGAGTACTCCAACATTGCATTGCTCCTGTCTCAAACACTTAAGAAAATATTTTTTTCCAATTTAACTTTAAAAGGCATCTCAGGGCCTACACTTTCCACACGGACAGGCTCTTTAGTCTGGTAAGCATAACAACAAAGGAGGTTATGTGGAGACACCCTCGTACTAAAAAGAAGTTGATCAGTTTTGCAAGAAATCATATAAAGCACAGAGTCAAACTTAAGATACAACTACATACCTTTTTGGAAGTTTCAGGGTGCAGAACCTGCCTAATGTGCAGCTGTCCATCTGTACAGAAACAGAAGGAAGTACCTACACCAATGTTCAGCTCATTGCTCACGGACTGATTAAACTGGAAGCAGGAACAACAAAAGACATACATGTAAAAGAAATCAGAGCAGCTGTACTAGGCAGTGTCATCAGTTGGTAATGTTATTCCCAGGCAGCAGAAACACGAAGCTGGTTTCTTACTAGCTAAGCACATGAAATCTTTCATGATAATTATCTTTGCAATAAAAATTGCCCCTTTTCCCCTCTTCTAATGAGATGTGGTCACACAGTCCACATCACAGAAAAAACCCTTTTCCAGGAGCATTTACAAGGCCACTGCAAAGAGATGTAAAGCTGGTTGCAGAGAGCTGAAGTAGTGCTGGGGCAGAAGAGCCTTTCAAACAGAGCACTTGATCAAGCATGTTGGAAAGGATACATGCTTTCAGCTCTGCCCTCCATGCAAATCGCACACACCTCCACAGAGGTGTTTATCTAGAGGTTTCAGTACTGTCTCCCCCACAGGACTGATGAGCTACCACAAGCCTTAACATGGCCTGCCACCACTTGGCTTTTTCAGGGGCCAGCTAAATTCGACTTCTTCTAACACTGACTGGGGCTCACTCTCAGCTGAGGGTCAGGGTCCAGCACGGCAGGGGACCAGCATAGCCTGAGCCTGACCTTCCCAAAGTGAATGAGCAAAAGACAAGAGAGAAATCCCCACAAAGCCCACCACAGACTAGGCTGCCTAGTCCACACATGTCTGTGGTGCCCCTGTGCCAAGCTCCACTGCCCTGGTGGTGGCGGAGAGGATAATTTGATGATAACACTGCCCCTACCCCACTAGACCTCCCACCTTAGGAGCCCCCAAGGGTGACCAGCA
>NW_010410183.1:0-211 GCF_000710305.1 Buceros rhinoceros silvestris | reverse complement strand
TAACCCTGCCCCTACCCCACTAGACCTCCCCCCTTAGGAGCGCCCAAGGGTGACCAGCACCCAGCAGGTGGTTATGGGGTGTCACCTGTCTCAATGCCTGCTCCAGCGGTGGAGCCAGTGCCAGGCTCTCCACATCCACCTGGGTGATCTCCTGGCATTCAGCCGTCAGCTCCGGGTGGTCAGGCCGGACCAGCACATCATGCACATGTCC
>NW_010410182.1:85432-85741 GCF_000710305.1 Buceros rhinoceros silvestris | reverse complement strand
GGGGGGCGGGGAGGAGGGATATAACACCTAAAGCCAACAAAAACGATCAGCAGCATTCTAGGACGTGATCAGTGTTGCAATAAAAGTATTACATGAATACGGGCAACAGAGAAATTGGGTCTCTCCAACTTCCCACACCTGTCCCTGCAGGAGAACATGAAAGGTCAAAGGACCTGGGCAGGAGGTCTAGCCAGCAACACGCTGACTTACAGAGAGGTTTTCGAAAGCGGGGCATGTGTGCACTCCAAACGTTTCACCAGCCAAAGCGTGCGTGTCAGGTCTGATGAGCTGCTGGCTGCAACACCAGGC
>NW_010410182.1:69248-85324 GCF_000710305.1 Buceros rhinoceros silvestris | reverse complement strand
CAGCTGCCTGCGAGCCTCGTTCCAGCCATGAATTATTGGGTGTGTATAAACACAGTTAATAAGTTTCTTGGGCCTCGTTTGGCTCTTGTTGTTATAATTCTGGACCACTCTGTAAAGGCAGGCAGTATTTGTCTAAAGATATTCTGACTCATACTTTGTTCCTCCTTTGCAATGCAAAAGAAAGAGGAAGGGAATATATATCTATGCATTTTTCATGTTTATATACATATATATATTTATATCGTGTATAAAAAGGTATGTTTTACAAATGTACTCCCCCAAAGGAATACCACAATGGCCAAAAAAAATCTATTATCTGTTAAAAATAAGTCAATTATTTTTATAAAAATGGTAGTACTTAGAAATTGTAATTATTTTCACTTCTCCTCTGTCAAGAGGACCCAAAGAGCTTTGCTGCCCACCAGCAAACAATGACTCCACACAGGCAGCGAGACTGGCATCTCAGGAGAACATCAGATTACTTCAGCTTGTTTCCTCCTCTATTTTTTGGCCAACTTGCACAGAGGCATATTCTCGTCTGTGGTAAAAATGAGCAGATTAGACTGAGCTGGCAAAGTGGTGAAGATACTACCTGTACCTTTCTAATTTTGTATTTTCTTCCTCCATAACCCAAATTCCCTGTGAGTTCCAAACCCCCACCCATTTTAAAGCATTCCCCGAGGGAGGTAAGCACCCAGGGTGGCCCACGTGCCTTCCCAGCCTTGCACTCCTTGCTCGGTTCATCCCCATCACCCGTGAGCTTCTACACCTGGCCTGAACCAGCAACACCCTTTTGTATTTCGCACTGTGCTCAAGACCTTCGTTACATCCTCCCAGGCTGCCGCACAACGTATTCTCTCTTTCCATCTCAGTTCCTACCGGCTCATGCCATGACCTGCAGATGGGCTGACGAGGTTCTGCTTGTTACTCTCTAAATTTGGCTTCTTTTAACAGATGCAGGTGCACACGCTGCTGGAATGTTTTCCCCAGGAGCCCACAGTTCTTAATCATGCTATTAAAATGATTATGTATCTGCTGCCATCATTTTCACATTACATTTATCTGCTTTAACTGCACGCAAGAGCTGTTCAAATTACTTGTTGCAAACAGCTGACTGAACACAGCTCTGTTTGTTGTTTACAAGTTGTCCCGTCTGTTCCTGGGTTCAGGGAGCTGCTCGGTCACCGAAATCATTCAAGATAATAATTTCAGATATTTTGAGGCACGAGCACCGTTACAGGGAGCTGGTGGGCACACACAGCTTCTGAAAACCACGGGGCACCTTGCAGGCTAGCACCCCACCCAATGTCACGCCTGGTCTCAGTGAAGCTGTCAGAAGTCTTCTCATCGTGCAGACATGTGTGCACAGCCTGGTCCTTCGGCAGCGCAACAGAAATAGCCTCAGTGCTCACTTGGCAGCAGCAGCCTCTGTGGATAGAGCGCCGAGGCATTAAGGCATCAAAATAGATGTATGACCTCGCTTCTGTTCATGGACAGCCCGTAGGTTTTTGTCTTTCCATCCTACGTTCTTCAGGCTTCCAGTCCAACTGGCTGAGGCGCATGAAACAAGGGAGCTTCCAGGCAGCCGCGGAGCATCACTCCACCTGGTGCAACTGCTTGCTGTAAACACGTTGCCTGCCTGGATGGAGCAGGGAAACGTGTGCATTGCTCCCACCCTGGAGCTAAGGGATGACGACAATAACCTCAGGTACCTTCTGGTATTCTTAAGAGTCAGAGATAGGAAGATATTAGCTACTACACCAACCTTGAAGACCTCTCCTGCTCTCTTCTTTTTGAAATTGTTTAACACGCTTTTCACAGAATATCAGGGTTTCAAGACATCTGTTGGGTATTTTTTTTCCCTTGCAGAAAGAAATGTGCTTGCGTATGGGATATTTGAAAAGCTCCATAAATTTAAGGCATTATTTCCTATTTAGGAATTCTTCCTGTGAACTTTTACTCAAGAAACACAGTGCTGTTCTAGAATTAATCTCTTCACTTTTCCAACACGCATTTGTTTATAACAGGCAGATTTGTGCATTGTTAAAGCTAATTTATCTTGCAGAAGTTTGAAAATTGTGCCTTGCCTTTTGGAACAACACACCAGCGAACCGAGAGCGACCGAGCGCTGCTGTGACTACTGCTGCCACCAGCCCCTCCCCTCCCACTTCATATTCACGAGAAAAAACCACTATAGGGACGAGCCCTGGCAATGCTGCAGGGTTTATTTGTACAAGAAGTACTGTTTGCCTGACCACAGGAGGAATGAAAACAACACCACCATCTCCTTGCTCCCAAGTCTCTTCTCTCTCACTTCTCTTCCTCTGGGATGTTTTGCATGAACATATGCCAGTGGGCTCCTGCCAGGCTTTCTCTTGCTGTTTGCTTGCCCCTTACATGGTTTCTCTCATGGTCGTCTAGAGCATCACGAAGAAGGGAGGCAGTTACAGCTGAATTCCAGGGAGCTTTCAGTACAATCCATAACAAATGCACAATGCTGGATGTGCCAGTTATGGACAGCAGCCCCCACATCCCCCTTCTGTGACTCCCCTCTCTACTGGGACTCTCGCTGTTCTCCATTTCTCCCTTTTGGCAGCAGAATAGCATTACAAACCCTTTTTTCACCAAAAGAGGGTGATTTTCAGCAGTGACTTGGACTACGGGTCTGTCTCTGGGAGGTTAATGCCTTCTGGTTAAGTATCGTGCGTACAACACAAAGAGAGGAGAAGGGGCAAAGGCTATAGGGCACTGTGAGCACCACAGTTAAAGTCATCTCCTAAATCCAGAAATCATTCTTGTAAGCTCAACGTTAAACACAAAATTTCTATAAGAAAAGCAGTCTTAGGAAGGAACAAGACAAAAACAAAATATCCTCATCATAGTACCAGTTCAACATCTCAAAAACTTCCGGTCTGGCTCATGCAAAGTCACAAGTTCAGCTTGAAAATAACAAAATTAACAGAAAATATAAAATCAAGGGCATTGGTATTTGGCCATGGGTTCTCCAGATACTTGCAAACTTCTGATCTTTGGCTTTCTTCTGCAACTGTGAAGGCTTTAAAAACAAATCCCAAAGGCTGAGATTCTTCTAGAGCCCTGTACAAATATAAGCGTTGGCAGCATTTTACCAGGGCTCAAATGACACGTTTTTATTAGTATTTTGTTTACAGCAGCACCCAGTGTGCTGGACCTTATGTAAACACTCAAGGGTGGACATGTCACAAATTCTGATGCAGAAAACCATCATACTTTCACAGTAGGAATCAGATAAAAATTAACTCTTTGCAAGCCACGTCCCCTGTCTTTGAGTTACTGCTAAGGGAGTTATCAAACACCGTGACAAACTGGCTGGGCAGTGTCCTCTTGGTGTCAGTGGTATGGCTTCAACACAGGAGTAATTGTTCTCGTTCCCCCTCTAAAACCTCTTTGTAACCCGACTCATATCAAAGCACGGCCAAGTTCCCAAATATTTCAAGATAACATTTGCAGATAGAAATGTCACAGGAGACTTTGGGATTTTCTTCAGAAGGGTGCGGTTTGTTTGGGGTTTTTTAATCCCTTTTCCCCTCCTTTTTTTCTTTTTTGGAGAGTGGGATGGATGTTAAAACACTATTTTGCCCATTTCAGCACTGAAACCAATTCAAGGAGATCTAATCAGGAAAGCTGATAAATAGCACAGACTCCCACGCTCTGCTCTGATGGTTGCTATAATCAGGCTGCGGTCCTGCAGTTTGGTTTGTCTAATGTCAAACAACTGGCAGCTCTGCGGTGGTGATGCCCCCTGAGGGCTGCCTTCCTCCTAATTGCTTCTGTCTACTGAAGGTAAACATACGAAGCGCAGCACAAACACAAGCACCAGTACTGTTGTGGGTCATGGACTCACTTCTGCTCTATCATTTTTACATCCTTATTTGCTCCCTCCTCTCCCTTCAGAGTTTGTTTTTCCTTCTAATTTCTTTATTTTATTTTAAAGCGGGAACGGATCATTTCAATATCCTCAGCGGTTCATGATACTTCTAGACTATCCTTTTAGAAACTCAGCACCTCTCTCCAGATTCTCTTTTTTGAGCTGTGCCTGGTATGGAACAAATACTCTGGGCAACAGGAGGCGGACAGAGCCCTGCCTTGGCTCCACTGACTGTCCACCTTCCTGCCACGGAGAGGACGTAACACCATTTCCTCCTTCACACCACGCGTGAAATTTGTGTCAGATCACAAGCTCATTAAGGAACGCTTCTTTGCCCACCCCACTTCCTACCCTGAGCTTTTACCAGCTCCTTTTCAGCTCCCTTGGTGTGAAAAATACTGAGGAAAAAAATCCTGCCAGATCCCAACACTCAGAGTAATTTTCTGTTATTTGCAAAACTACAGTTACCAACATTGGGGAAAAATCATATGCCAGCATCTGCTTCTGGACTCTCTGGGTTATACTGGCAACCTTGAAATGCCGCTGCTTGGGCTGCTCTTTGCTGGTCATTTCTCCGACTGCTTCAGAAACAAGGACTGTTAGAAAGTCCATGAAATACAGGCAAGCTCAGGGAAGATTGTTCAGGACAAATAGGGGAGCAGAAGACTTCCACTTCAACCCTCTCTTCCATAACCACTTTTTCAGAGAAAAACTGAAGTATCTCCCTCCCACCCCAATCTCATGCACTTTCTGCTCTCCTTTCCCCAACCCTAGGCCCAAGCAGCTAACAAATTCCCTGCAGGTTACAAGGACGAGTTCCAGGGAAGCTCTATTGACCCATATTTTGTGCAGATATTTCTCCTCAACCCACATGAACAGGGTATTTTCAAACACAGGGAAAATTTCCTCTTCATCCCCAGAGTTAGTAACCACCGATCAAGTTGCCAGATGAAAGCCCATCATTCTGAAGCACCAATCACATTTGATTTTCAGCCAGCTAACAGCAAATCGAGGCGTTAAGAACACATTTAAAGAATGTGATAATCTGGAAAATACTCTCTGGAGACTCACACTGCTTTAGGAATGATAGATTGCTTCCAAAGCAAAGATGGAAATTCATCAATTAATTTGTATGAACACTTTCCTTAGTGAGAAATTTTATAACGCTGGATTTTCTCCAACTCCAGCTCCTGTATGTTCTGCACAGCAGCGGATGCTGAAGGTGCCATGGTTATTGGCAGTATGAAGCCATCACTTCTCCAATTTACAGTGACTCAGACTCATTAAACTGATGCTTGATGACCTTCTGGGCAAAAGAGGTATAAAGTGTGCAAGGAAAAAGTGCTGTGAAATTTCAGTAAAACCATAAATCCCTGATGAATAACTGTCCAAGTTCTAACACTCAAGGAACTTGTTTTAGCATTTCAAAATGACAATACACCAACAAACAATGGCAAAACAATTTTAAATTAAACCAAACAGGTAGATTAAACAGCTTACACTTTGTTTCTGGTGGAGCTGTTGAGTCTCGGTCCTTCAGCACAACCACAGGGGGTTGAAAGGTTACCAGAAACCATGATGGTCATTCCAGCGGTTTCAGATGCCCATTCTACAGCCAGCTACAGAAAAGTAAACTTGTGCATTGGGTAGATCCCAGAAGCAGAGGCTGCTTTTCCATTTGCTCTCCACTCCTTTCCAGATTACACTGTAAAGAACCAGCCCTGCTGCGAGAGCCTGAGTCAGCCCTGGAGTCAGCAGGAGCTGGGCGGTGAGCTGGCTTAGAGCTGTGGGATGCCACCAGGAGACAACCAAATTCAGGACTGCAGTCACCTATGAGCTAGATTATTGTCAGGTTTTATGAGAGTGTTTTGAGCTCTCCAACTCACAGGTGACTGCAATCCTGAATTTGCTTGTCTCCTGGTGGGTGAGTGATGTATTGAATTCTAGAAAGCAGCTGCTGCAAATTAAATGAGAGTTAATGGCTAGAATGATTAAAATATCAGGTGATTGGTATTACTTCATATAATAACAGGTGGGAATTGTTACTAACTTCTTTCTCTAAACTACATCAGTATTTCAGAATATACAGTACAGATCTGGAATGGAAAATATTTCAAAAGAAAAGAGAAAGCTTCCTGTTCGTACCTGTGATGTGGTATTACTATTCACATCTCTTTTGGGTTTGTTTTTTGTGGGTTTTTTGCATCTTATTCTCAGGGAACAGCCCATTCTGTGTATCTCTCTCTCTCTCTATTTTTATCACAAGCCTGGCTGGGCTCCCTCTATGTGGGTACTTACCAAGCTGCCGTGCTTGAAGCTACATCCTGGGTCTCTATGTTAATACATCTCTGTAGATCTGTGTATGTCTTATCTCACACGCCTTTCTCTGGCCTTGAAAACCGCTGTGCACACTGATGCTCTACCTTCCGAAACAGCAGCTTTCAGCTGCTTTCATCCCAGTCTACACTGGACATTGCAATTCCTCGGCATGGAGTGAAGGGCAAAATGATTTTTTATTTAAGGTGCTGGGGGAAAATACTCCTCTTCATACTCAATTCACAGGTGTGGCAAAATACACCCTTAACTTCTTTGTAAAGTCTTGCAGAAATGACAAAATCTGAATGCAAAGGACTCCTTATGGAACTATTATTTCATCTTATTTCTTTCAACATTTGTTGTTCACGTGTCCTTCAGCTTTACCTCTGCCCTGATCAGGAGAACAGAGCTTTCTACACAGCCCACACCTTCTCTTAGAACAGTATTAAGCCAGAAGAGTTGGCATGTGCAGAGCAGCACATTGCTCCTTGCAGTGTTTTGCTGAAAAATCCCTTCTCTCAGAAGCACTGGTGGACCTGGAGAGCCCAAGGGTTGTCTCTGGAGGTGATGCGTGCTCCAAAGACCTTCACAGATGAAGGCAGGACCTTCATCTGGGAGCCAGGCTAACGGGGAGAGGTAAGTGCTTGAAAGGTCTCTGAAGATCTGCTTAGTAAAGAGTCAAGCAGAGCAGCCTGAGCAGGAAACTGTGCGGGATAGTGTTTAATCCAGCCTGTGCAAACCACCGGACACGGGGGAGGGGAAGGTGGATTCAATCCCTCTGAGTCTGGCACTACAGCCGACAATTAGAAGCACTTTAATACCCGAAAAGGCAGATAAAGTATGAAAACGTGCAGCTATAAAGTACCTTTATGTTCACTGCCTGAACTTCTTTTTTCACAGGGCTTCCAAAATCCAGTTCTTGGCATCTTTTACTGATCCCTGTATTCATTTCAGGTACTTTGGAGTGGAAACGGTATACCAAAAACTGTCCAGTCAATACAGCCCTTCTGAAATTCATGCACGGTATAAAAAAAAATCCCTTTTCTGCCTAAACATGCAGGAACAGGTAACGAGCTTGACAGCATTGTTCGACACTTTCAAGTGAAGCAGAAATCCAAATCTCCACCAAAACAAAACCCCTGTCAGGTTAAGAGGACAGAGAAGTCACCACAACAACTGGTCGACAAATCATCCTGCAAACCAGGACTCAGTGGGTTTTTAAGTCTCACCTAGATGTGGACTGGCTATACCTGCTGTAAAACGGTGCCTGTATCAGCAGAGGGTGGTTTAGTGACTTCCTGTTCCAGGCACGAGATTACATTTGCCATGATGACTTCGTTGAACACAAATTTTGCTGCTAAAAATTCATATTTAATGTTACAGCGAAATGCAAACCTGTCATCTCAAGCTAAATGACCTTCAAAACAAAACCACAGATGAGTAAGCACATTAACTGTACAGATATGGTTTAAAGTTGGAAAATTAAGGAAATACCAAAATAAAGACCTAAAACTTCTACAAATTTATCACCTGAAGCCCCAAAGCATTCACAGCCTTTTATTAAGGACTGGAAGGACTGGGAAAACCGCCTGCCACTACGACAGCACAAAATAGTGCGGGCACAAGTGCTACTAAAATTATCCATGAAAGCAACTGTAAAAATCACTGCCCCTCTCTCCATGTATGAAACCACTCCAGTAAGAAAGGAAAAATGACATTTAGAACGTGGTATCCTCCTAGTGAACATGACATAAAGCTTCTTTGGGCTCCGGCTGGACCGTTGGCAGGTGCCCACAGAGCGGTTTGTCCTGCGGTGTAGCAGCGTAGTGCAGCTGCAGCTGATGCCACCACAATTCGTACGACTTGTACGTGCTTCTACACTTTCTCCCTCCGGCTTACGGCTGCAGCCTGACTAAATTCACACAGCAATAAATGGTGAGGAGGCACTCTTGCCTCCACACTCGGGCGTTTTCAGACCCATAGGAAATACATCATACACCAATTTTTAAAGGTTAACTAGTGGAAGTCGTTGGCGTGAAACCATTTGCACTCTATTTCAAGTTATCCCATCTCTGTTCCGGTGTTTCTCGAAAAGGTCAGCCACCTACCACAGCGTGAGAAGACAGGCGAGTGAATCTGGCTGCGTAATTCCACCACTGACTGCCGAAATCCACGCTTTGGGAAGATGTCCCAGATTCACTAAAAATGATGAGCGGAAGTCAGAGGGAAAAACCGCAATTCTACGTGGATAAAAGAAGGGAAAGCAGTTGGTGACAGAAATAGAAAATATGTGACAGGCTTAAAATATTCAATAAAAATTGCATTTCTTCACCAGCGTGGGCAATAACGTCATTTACATCCATTTTTATGAGTGTGTTTTGCCCACATGGAGCTCAACCTCCTGGTAAAGGCGATACTCAATCTTCCGGTGCAGCTGATCAAACTGGGGGGTTCGAGAGTGTCGGGACTCACTACACTTACACCGCCACGTCTAAGTAGACCAAAGATTCATCACAGAATGGTTTGGGTTGGAAGGGATCTTAAAGATTCCAATGCCTCTGCCATGGGCAGGGACACCTTCCACTAGAGCAGGCTGCCCAACCTGGAACAGAGTAAATACCATTTTATTGGCTTCAGCATTCCTCAGTTGATTTGCAGACAGATCTCTGAGACATCAATGTACTTGTAGTTACTAAGATGGATGAGAAAAGCTGAGATACAGGGTGATAAAAATTATGATAATTAAGCAGATAAAAAACAGAGAGCTGGATAGCACGACAAGGAGAAGCCAGTCAGCTCCCTCTCTATTTTATGGTCGTCAGGGCTCTGCAGAGGAGCGGTGACTGATGGCTGGTATTACAAAGGAGAGTGGACTATTCCCTGTTTTAACCTTTTATTTGTTTGACCTTTACTATGTGGGTGAGACTGTGCTGCTGAATTTCTTATTACTTGGAAGGAATTGTGGGTTTTTTCTTTTATGTCAGGGATGATCGCAGTTTAGCGAAGTCCTCATATAAATAGCTGTTAAAATTGTAGAAGGATCGTATCCATCCTCGAGTTTTATTTCCTGTGGTTTCTGCAGGGTTGTCTATTTTCCTACAAAACTAAAAGGGAGAGGGATTAAAAGCACAGAATTTAGAACAAAATTACCTGTTCTAAAGAAGTGGGAAAGGTAGATAAAGAGCAAACACTGGTACCCAGTTGTATTGGTTAGTGGTTTAGCTCTATCTAATTTATTTATCAATTTAACCTATTGCGGTGCTGTGTAGATCAAAGAAAATTAACATTTTAACTCCCCGGTGTGTAACTACAGCAGTGACCAGGGAACACATCAGCTGGGTATTATTATTACATTCAGGGAAGGATCAGCACCTTATCCCGGCACAATACTCCCACATCTGAAGTTCCTAGCACAATCCCTTTGAACTTGAGTGTTTTCCAGCGTGAAGGTGATGGACAACCAAAAAATCATCGCACAAGTCACACGTGACAGCTATTAGGCCATTTATTTAGTACTGCCCGGACTACAATGGAGTAAGGTCACCTGCTTAAGCCCTAGTCCTGCTGTGCCCAGGTATGTGTAAACACTAGTCATGGCCAATGAAGAGCACCAAGGCCACTGTCTTCAGCACCTGATGTTACCGAGGTCTTCAGCAATCAGAGACCATCTCATTGTAGCGAACAGACATTAAAGAATTCCCCATCCAATCCGTTTCTTGCGATCAAATAAAAAATAACTTCTTGTTGACATAACCTCATACCTGATCAAAAGCACAGGGACTTCTAGGTTTGTAAAGTGAATCTCAAACCAGCCTGAAACTTTATTTCAAGGTAGCTAGACCTGATCTGCCAGGACTGAGATAATCACGTTCAGTGATTATGAGAGAGGTTTCGGTTTGGCTGGTTAGTCCCTCGTCTGCCTGCGCATGCCAAGCACCCCCAGCAGCAGGATGACCGGGTAGCCCTCGCGGGACTCCAGAGGGAAGCCACCTAAGAAATTCCCTAACACAAACCACGTGTATGGCCCCGATCTATTGTTGTCTACACAGGCCGATGAAGAAGCCAAATTAAACAGACTCTCTGCTGTCATTATTGCATATTCCAAAATCAATTCACATCGCTAGCTGCCCAAAGACATCATTAATCCCTTCTCGGCTGCCAAAAAGCCCTTCTTGACGATTTGCTCTACAAAATTATATGGCAGATAGAATGTTGTAAGGGTGGTAAACAGAGTGAAATAAGTAAAATACAATTCCAAATGCTAATGTAGTGACTGGATTAATTCTTTACCTCTGTGACTTAATTTAAATGATGCTGGCTGGGAGCCAGAGTTCCCTAATTCCAGTTCTAGGAAATCAGGTATGCACACTCGTATTGCCTTTGAGCACTCGCTGCCAAATACACTACTGTTGTTTAATGGCATCTGCAGAACAAACATGGGCTGGAATTGTCTAAGAAATTTAAGAATACAACTATTTATTATGCAAGGATTCATGATTATATTTTTCATTCTGCAATCTTCTGCATTTTATGTGTTTGCAAGATCTGTTGACAAGAAAAAAGATTTAATACAGGTGCCATGTGGTATTTTTACAGTAAGTTGTCTACTTGTACTTTATTTTTCCTCAGTTTTGAATGATAATTGGGTGAATTTTCCAAGAATCATCTCCAACAGGCAAAAACTGTAAGAGCTGTTAAAATGTTTGAAACAGAATTTCATTTGGAACGTGTGCTGCAGTCTTTCTACCGAGCATATTAAGAGACGTTTATATAGCCACAAACTTTCGACCGGCCAAAATCATGCAGCGGGTCCTTCATCCGGTGTAATTAAGGTCACAACATTGAAGTTAAGGGAGCAAAGTGGATTCTCACCAGTTGACACTTTGTCCAGTGTTTCTTTAGTTCATTCTTACGAACCAATCCTATCCTGCTGTGCAATTTTCTTACTGACAAGCCAATAATAAAGCACAAATCCTGCTCCCATAGAGTCGCAAGGCCAGAAAAGCAGCAGCAGCTGCAGTGGCAAGGTGAGGAGACCACGCAGAGGAACACCAGATCTCTTGCATGTCATAGAAGACAGTGGCACAAGGTGTGCGTGAGCACAAAAGGCACTTATAGGCAGGCCAAAAACCAAGAGAAAAGATGGCATCGGTGGGTTCGTGACTATGCACGTAGCAGTGACCAAGCCTCTGCTCTCATACTCACGATACGAATGTTGGTGCCCTCAAGACAAGCTCCATTTCGAGTCCTTCTCCCAGGTCAGAGAAGGGGTGACCGGGCCACAGTGCTGAAGTGGTCCTTACCCCACACCATAGGTTTAGTTCACAGAGTAAAAACGCAGCTTTAAAAAGCCAGAGGAGAAAACACTCCTGGCATTAAACTCTGGTATCAGAAGACATCCTTAAATCTACAAAACCCAAGCAGAAAGCTAAGGCGGGTTATTCACTTCAGGCTTTTCTCCCCAAATATTATGCTGCTTGTCCCCCATATGAGAATAAAATGTGTCAAAACTGTTTTGAATTGCAAAAATACACCAATTTTATACTTTGGAAACATTTTTCAGTTTTTCATTCAAAAAACCACTTCTCCTTTATAATAGCTCTTCCTTTTCCCCCCCCCTATTTTTAAAGAAAACAGATTTACAAAGGATTAAATAACCCAACAAGCAAAAAATTTCATTCCAGGTTAACTCAAAAGATCTTTCTACGTTCTTCCTGCTTCTCCCACCAACCTGGGGCTTATTTTGGTTCAACTTGAATTTTTTCTCCTGATTTTCCGCTAAACTGGAAACCCCGCTATTCCTCCAGCTCCACTAACAGAAAGGCCTCGTGCAGAGAAATACGTATGAAGAGACGAGCTATGTAACTCTCACTACGTCTAGAGCCAGGCTGATAGAAGCAGAGCTCGTGGGTGCCGCAGGCTGCCGGGCTCAGGTCTATCGCTGCCCCCGCCACTGCCGAGCCCTCTGCCTGAGCCGCCGGACGGACAGGCTGATCGGCTGCTTCCCAAACTTCTTCATGATCTCCTTGATTCTCGCCAGGTTGGTTTTGGAGATGGTGAAGTCGCACTGGGTAGCTCCCATGTCGTAGCCGACTTCGCAGGTCTTGCTGGCAGTGGTGTAGCCCTCCGCTTTAACACCCACCACATACTCCCCCGGGTTAAGAAGACGCCAGTAATCCCCATCGGCTCCTGGTGGGAAAAGAGATGGTTTTCAGGACGGCGGCCCTTCCTCCTTGCGGAGGGTGTTGTTTGTATAGAAATACCCGCCCGTGGAAAGACGACACCACGGGCAGCAACCCTACCTCCTCACACCAGGAGGGTGTCAATGAGGCTGCCCCCCATCACACGTACCCCTCCTCATCCTGCCACCCCAACAGGATAACACACTTCACACATACTTTCCAAATGAAAAAAGGACAATGGGCTTCAATCTGGCTTAAGATTTTTGTCAGCTGAAGTTGGGAAGATCCTGAAGCAAAGGGTCACCTTGTAAGGGGTGGTGGTTTCCAAGGGGTATAAAAGACCTACTGCAAACTAATTCTAATTAATGAGTCAAGAGGAGCCCCAGCGGGTACCACATCGCACTCATGACCCTGCCAGACCACACGGACACACACGTTTCGGTGCTATTTAGCATGCAAAGCGTGTGAATGGATAATAAGTCAACTTGCTTGGAGACCTAAGAAAATATCTCCTTCTATAAAACCTTACACTGAGTTTTAATATACTGATTTTCCTATGAAGAATAATTCATCAAGGTACTCAACCCCTTGTTTACCTGTGAATGCGTGAACAGAGCTCCTGAAGTCAACTAAACCACCCTGCAAAAGGTGAAGCACTCATATCTAAAATTAATTTTGCGCTCTGTCCTGGGAAAACCCGCTGTGGGATGAAAGCGCATATTCAAATGCTATATAAAAATAGAAATGCAGCATCTCCTGTAGGAAGAGGGGTTGGTTTTTCTTAGTGCTGATGAGAACCGACAGCCTTACTATCACTAGTCTTGGGTCGCTCGCAATGCAGCGTGGGGCAAACACTGAAGATGACTTGCATAAAAATATTGTATTTGGGGAAAGATCAGACCAGCTGGCTCAGGCTTTTCTTGCAGCCAGTTTGACCCCGCTTGGTGTGGTGATCGAGGTCCACATTTTCCATTTCTCAGGACTGAGGCTCTCTAAGAAGGTCTTGGTTCAGTTCTCCCTTACTATGGGTCCGCTGGCACCTTAACCAAAAGACAAAACATAAAGCTCTCCAAGTTTCTTGAGTTTATCCCTAAGGGCTCATTTTCAGCTGGAAATGCTCTGGTGGTACCTACGGGGCTGGCAGAAGGCTGTGATTATGTCCCAGCTCAGAGGCTGGCTTTAGCCCCTGGAGTTCAAACCTGACCCACATTCTTCTGACACATTTAACAGACAGTTCATCACAACCCTGCAGGAGCCCAGGAAAAAACCCTACACGTTCACACAGCCCTGGGAAATCATTACAAATCTGGCTATTAAGCTGTTAGCAGGATGCTCTTTACCTCCTGTCCATCTACAACTACACACACATTAGTATTTCTGTCAGCTGCCATTGCCCTTAATTTAATACCAGACTAAAGGGGGTTTTTAGAAAATCAGATTAAATGCAGTAAGTAAAAAATTTCAGAGCAGATGGCAAGAGAAACACATTTAAAAATACAGATAGATTTAGTAAATAATAGGTTTGCTAAAAGAAAAGGCTCCGGTGGGAGCAGGCTGGGGGGAGACTACATCTATCCACATCTGCTGAGCCTGGAGAGTTGCCGTGGCTGCTTCGGTAAAATAACAACACACAGAAATATGAGGATAGTGTTATTATAAATTAAACATGTCCTATGCCTCCATAAACAGCTCAGAAGAACACTCTGAGCCTGACAGGACAGCCCTTTGTTACAAATCAGTGTCATATTTACACCTTAATGGACCAAATTTTACCAGTTTAAATGCAATACGAAAATCTACCCCAGCGCTCTGTTACCTACCAAAGACTCTCCATAAAGGCAGCCACAGTGCCGCATGGAACAACTGGAACTGCAGTTTCCTCTGCTGAACAGGCAGCCAGGAATGCGGCCGCAGAGTTAAAATACCAGAATGATGCTTAGCTGAGACTGATGTTAGTAAACATCACTAAATGCTACTTCAAAATCTTGGGGTTTGGTACATAACGTATACTGAAATCAGGTCAAACTTACCAAAACATTCACAGAAATTTCTCAGAACGTTTAATTAATTTAATTTTGCTTTACTGCAGAAATCTCACAGAAATGTGCATCTGTCTTTGAACTCTGGCTGTGACACAGAAACGTTTCGCTAGAAAGGAACTATGCATTTCTTCACCGAGCTGTGCTCTGAGATTTCCAAAAGCTGCAAACTGCCTTTGCACCTCGGGGGAAAAAGGTGTCCAGGTACATTTTGTCATCCAGGTGATGAACCCTTTTCCAAAGGTTATCTCATGGAGCACAGCCCACATCTAACATAACAACATGCAATCACTCAGACTCAATCAAGAGCTACATCCGCATCGAGAGAAAACGCAGTAATTTTCCACCAAGCTCTTCCTCTCACAATCAAAGACCTCAATTAGCCTGTTAATATTGTTTAGCTTAGTGTCAGCATCCTTCTCTTCCCAAAAGATCGATTGGACATCCAGCAGAAAGTAAAAATAATGTGCTTTCCGTGCACTTTTTTTTTTTTTTTTTGTCCACAGGAAGAAGCAGAAAAATTTCTCAAACAAGTACATGTTATTCATGGGTCTTTACAGACAACTTTTGTCAAGCTCTCCAGGATAGTCAACCCCATTAATGTATCAGAGGAACAGCAGACACCTTCCAGCTTAGATCACTTCAAACAAAACTCGCACGAATAGAGATACTGGCCGTAATTCTGCTGCTGCTTGGCCTATTTTTATGTCAAGACAACTTAGAGTTTTAAATGGATATATTTTTCATTTTAAAAGGTAGAAATGAAAGAGGACTGCTGACAGTTTGCCTCCTTTCCCTGGAGTTAGGCATGTCATTTTAGCTTCCGGGCTCCAACGCAGATCCCCTGCGTTCAAAGGCCAACGAGACATACGTTGTTATCTGTCTAACAGAACAAGATAGAACTTCTGTGTTCCCATCGCCAAAGCCATTCCCAAACAGTGTCAGCATGAACGTCTCATTAAAAAGAAGAATTAAAAAGAATGAAATAAGTACCTCTGTTTTCACTACCAAGTGCAGATGGCCTTGAGCCATCGCAGCTCAGCACTAGATGTAAGACGCTGCAAGATTCCCAGAGCGTTACAAGGTGGATTCTGGGATCTCGCACATTTCTTGCACGTCCCACTGGGACTCCTTTCCGTATCCACATCTGCTATCTTTAAACTGTTGGTTTTCCTTTCATGGGGCAATCCAGCGTAGCGAGAGCTGGAGATCAATCACCCAGTGCATTGACTCAGCCTCAACCACGGCGATGTGTTAATTCTGTTAACAGATAATACAACCTACAGTTTCTGGCAGTCTTTCAAGACTGCCAAGACTTCCAAGACAAGGAAAACCAACTGATTACTTTAATCCCTGCTGTCATTTCCCAGCGGTCCCATTTTGAAATATTTAAGGCAGAATCATTATTGCCTGATTAAATATCTGTCATTCAATGTTTTCTTTTACAACAGTAGTCAGGATGTAAAAAAATGCATGAAATTAGCGTTCCTGTTTCTAATAGTGACCCAAACTAGAGCGTGATTTGTTTGATTATTGACCATGACACTACTTTTCCTTAAACATCCAACAGAAACCTTGTTAACCTCCTGTCACCAGCACTTTGACTGCAATCAATCACTAACGATTCCTGCT
>NW_010410182.1:52592-69127 GCF_000710305.1 Buceros rhinoceros silvestris | reverse complement strand
CACCCTGTTTCGTTCAGCATGCTCCTCTCTTCGCAATATCCCCTCTGTCGTTTCTTCATTTAAGATGACAGTGTGTCTTAAATCACGGTCCAGTAGCGACACAAACGCATGGTCACTCGCCCATGAGCTAAATGCCAGCAACAATTTTCATGCATTATTATTAATAATCTTGTAACTGCCTAGCGTCGATTTAAGGCACTTCTTTCTTCTGTGCCATAACTACTTTCCAGGCCATTAAACAGGCTTAGAGTTTACTCTGGGTCTCCATACCTATGGCCTGGGTATAGATCAAGACTGTGCTAACGGGGCAAACGGCATCTGTGCGGGTTTTTTTAAACTATGCGTATTGAAAGGTAACTCTCGGGGCTGAACCTCACCTGTGCAAAGCAGGGTTTCTACATGCCATTAAATGATCTTTTATAAAGCTGTGATGTTTTGCAGGAGGCTCTTCAGGCTTCCCTGCCACAGCTGCTTCTCCTCTGGACACAGTTCTGCATCACATCTACCTCATACTCACAGTCCCATAACTGTTCACAGGCAGAGAAACTCTTCGTCCAACAAGACATCACCTACACTCTTGTTTTTTCAGTGCCGTAACTATTCTGGGTTAGATTTGCACTGCCTCTAAACGAGGAAAGGAGCAGTAACAGTTCTTCAGACACAGCCTTACTCAGGCTATTGATTTGGGGCAGATAACAGGTGATTTGCTCAATACTTTAAGAGGTGGAAAGAGGAAGAAGGGTAGAGAGGAAAGCCATCCTTCTGTCGATGACTACACAGCCGCACCACAGGAAGAAGTGATCCCTTCCCCAGGCACCACTCCTGCAACGCTCTCCTTGGGCTGCACGCTACCTCTTCTCAGAAAAGAGCCCCAAGTTGCTATGAGGTTCCGTACGTCATTTTTAAACCAAGAGTCTGTTCATTTGCACTGATGGTTTTGGGTTTTTACCTGTGCGAATGTCATGGTTAACACCTTCGACTGAAATAACAGCATTTGGGATGCCCTTTCCATGCACATCCTTTACTATGCCTTTGATGCCCCGATGGACCTATTGAGAGAACAAACAAACAAACAAATATTTCACAGCAACAAACAGTGCTATCGTTGGGAAGATACAACGAATCATCTACTCCACATGTGATTACGTACATTATATTCCTATGTACATTCCTATATTATATATTACCATTTTATTATATATTATCATGATTAACCCAGTAGGAGCATTCCAGGCATTAGCTCCTTGTGAAACAGCTGACACGTTCTTTTAGGATCCCTGAGGCATCAAATTCAAGAGACAGATAAACCGAGCAGACAAAGCAGCAGACCTAAGGGTTTTTTCTGACAGTCTTTCTAGCAAGCTCTGCACTCACGGCAAACTGTAACAAGCTTCACTGTTTTATTCTCCTAAGTCAAAACAGCCTGGCTGGAGTGACACACCAGCACTGCTCGTAGGTAAGGGTCTGCCACAAATACCACCTAGCATGTAATTAGTCATGCAAGAAAAATATCAGGAACCTTAAACTCTGCTTCAATCTAAAGGGAGACGTCAAGTGACTCAGAAGTTGCTCTGCTGTCGCATACCTGTTCCATGAAGACGATCAGGGACTCGCGGTTGTTTTCCCATTCTTCAGGCAACTCGCTCTCGTGGGGATACTTGTCGCAGCCGACGTAGATGGAGAGCTCAAAGCAGTTTGTGTGCAGATAACTGAAGTCATTTATGCCTGTCAATTGGGGGGAGAAAAGAAACGATTTTATAACCTCTTTAATCTGCTGATCAGGTCCGATCAGTTTATTCAAAGTAATACAACTTAGTTAAACGCCAACTGGGTGCTTCTACAGCCGGCTCAGTGTGCAGACCTGGCACGGTAAAAATTTTTTAGAAATGCCACGTCTCCAACGCACCAGAGGAACACCAGAGCTACAGGTTTAACAAAACAAGACGTCTTCCTTTGCCGCAAAGAGGAACGTCCTTTCTGCCATTACAAAACTTGAAAGAAATAGAGATCTAGTGGAAAACAAACAAATTACAGTCACTCCAGATCAAGTTTCTGTGATATTGATGGAGAAGATGGGGAGATCCAGGCAGATGTTAGGAAAGGTCTCTCTTTACAGCAGAAAGCTTCTGCTGTGCTTTCCAGAAAGGACTAAGCTTTGCTAATCCTGGACGGAGCAGCTCTCACTGGGGTTGTAGAAATGGGATGGTCTGCGTTAGCTTGCATGGATGTGCAACCACTAACCCAATTTGTACAACCCGAAATGCCGGACACAGAGTAACGTTCACACAGTGATTGTTATGTTAAAGCGATTTCGCAGAGCAGCTGATGAAGTAGGTTCTAGTCTAAATATTTTCCCACGTAAGTAATCTAAATGATAGGAAAGCCAGAAAAGTCAAGGTGGTAACACTTCTTTCAAGTTATATATGGTGCCTGCTAGCCTGTAAGGCATGGAAGGATTTATTCTGGTTTCTCCCTATCATGGCTTTGCAGAGGACCGGAATTTGCATCGTTGCTCGGCAATGGGGATTTCTGTCTTAATCAAAACCCAGAAACCTCAGTGCCTCGGACCTCTGAGGAGCTGCAGTTTCAGTCTCTGCTACAGAGAGCGTAGGTCCTGAGCGCTGAGGAAGGCTGCATTTAGATACGGATCTCTCACACTTCCATTCTCCAGGTTTTTCTCCCATTTCTCACTACTATTTTTGCTTTATTAGTTCTCCACAATCACACAGGTAACACGATATAATACATGAACAGTAGAGGAAGAAACGATGAGAGCTTCATTTCTTCTTCTTCCTGCATTTCTAACAAAAAAAAATATTTTAAAAACCGTTCCTTAATAATCATTAATTACTATATTCTATATGGCAAACAAACAGTAGCAGGAAATGCATTCTCCAAGTGCTTCTGATTGAAAAGAGTTTAAAAAACCCCCCACGTCCAATTAGCACAAAGCAGCAGTCAAATATTTCACGAGTGCTCCTTGTCTTCTGGATGCAAAGCTGGAGGATTATATACTACAGATGTTCGGCTTTTCACTTTTGTGATGGGGAAAGCCTGAATATCAGGCGATGGCATATGCTGCTCTGCATCAACGTGCTTCCCCTCCATCTGAGAAACAGCCATGATTATTTTCCCCTCACATACTGTATCGAATCCTGATTAATCTGTTGTGAAATGTTTTGCAATACACAGTAATTGCTCAGTTTTAATACATGTATTTAAGAAAGTGGCTTGACGTTGCCAAGAGCAACTCTCTGCGTAGCGTCTGAAGATGCAAATCCTGCCTTGAAAACACTGGAAATAAAATTGCATTCATCTGTGCTTTGCCTTTGTGCAGTTCATGCAGTACAGAAACGTTCTGTGTCAACTTGCTGAAGAACTTGCACTCATCGCAGGCCATTGGTCAACTATCAGCCGTAATCCATATATATACACATATATATGCATGTATCTATCTGCAATACAAACCACTCTCTTCCATTTGTCTAAGCAGGAAGGAGTCTAAACCACTCTGCAGCTTGGAAGCCGAGTGAAAATGGGAACCACATCTTTGGATGTTTAGTCTGGAGTCCAAGGTGCAAAGAATTGAAAGTAAAAGCAATATTCCAGCATTGTTCTCAAAGACAACCTGGGAAGTCTTACTACGAGGTAAGAGAGCTGGATGTGAAGTGTAATGAGAAACATCACACAGCAGTAGAACAAACCAGCAGAACCAAATCCAATGTGCAAGTGTTAGTAAGAAATCAAGACACTATTCAGCATCAATATTGTTCACTGTGACCTGTAACTTGGTGTGACAGCTGCTAGCGACGTGGCCAATGTCCTCTTTTCTGGATTGATTCATAATCATGTTCATTATTGACACTTAGGAAAATTAAACTCATCGGTTAGATAATTAAGGGGTCAGGTTAGCATTCAGAATTTGCCGAAATGAGTAGAAATACATTGTCAGACGCTGGCCTTGTGATCTGAGAGTTCAATCTTCCCCCTGAATTCACCCAGTTAATACTTGGCTTTAAAGGCTGGACAGCACTAACCTTACATGGGCCACTGTAAAAGCCAGAAAAGCTGTGTCCAAAAATGTAGAAATGTTTTTGCAGTGAAACTACCTGCAAATTACACAGACTGGAGCCAGCTGCAGTAAAACGTGGGTGCACAGATGCTCCCCCGCCTCTGTTTGCCTTTCCTGCTGCAGTTGCCCCTATTGCCATTCAAGTGGTGGCAGATGCACAGCTCCTTTCCTAATTTCATACAACGCATTATCTAACCGATGTACTTGTAAAAACCAGAGATCTTGAGCGGAATTGTGATGAATCTGCCCGACCCTGCGTCTGCTCGAAGCATGGAGCCAGAGGTAACTGTGCCTTTTGCTCTTAAAAATGTGCTGCTCGCTGGGCTTTCCTGGAAGCCAATGCTCTGCCTGCACAGGTTGGGGACAGGCTGAACGAGGCGGCTGTAATTTATTCTGGCAGCAGAAATGCCCGCGGAGCCAGCGCAAAGGTTAAGTGTAAGCATGTCCAGGTCTTCTAGAAACAGGATGGTGGCAGGCAAGCAGCAGCTTCCTGTGGTATGTTTTTCCAACTCAGAATGAATGAGTGGGGGCTGATCTGAGACTGAGTTCAGTGAGTAGGAGGCCAAAATAATGTTTTTCTTATCCTAGGGCCACTGGAATCTCTCTCTGGAGTCGCTGCTTTAGTTGACACTGGTTACCTTTGATGCTGGGCAGCAGGTTTCTGCTGGCACGCTGTGAGATGGCAAAGGATGACAGGTTCCCCCTGCTAGTTAATTTGGACTGGGCTGGTTTTCTCCTGACTCCTTCAGCCCTCTGATTCGTGATGAAATGCAGTGAACAGACTTTCAGATGGGGAATATTCCTCTTAGGGCTTATGTTTTTACCACCACTGCCTCTGTGGTGTACACAGAGCAGTGACGGCGTTATCAGCGTCAACAAGTTTGACTGTGAGGTGCTGAGGCACTGGCCCAGGCTGCCCAGAGAGGCTGTGGATGCCCCATCCCTGGCAGTGCTCAAGGCCAGGCTGGACGGGGCTCGGAGCACCCTGCTCTGGTGGAAGGTGACCCTGCCCATGGCAGGGGGTTGAACTAGACCATCTTTAAGGTCCCTTCCAAGCCAAACATATGATTCTACGATTTTACAGACACTCACTTCCAGCCACGGTGTGCCAGGAGGCTCCGTTAACAGTGCCATCCTCCTTTTGGAAATCTTCTGTGTGACACGCTCTCCGCCTCGCATCTGTCATCAGCCGGTGAGTGGAAGCATAGGAATACGCGAGCCAGCGGAAGACGTGGTCGTCTGGGGTAGGTGTGTAGTCCTGGGTCTTCCACATCGACCGCACCATATCGTAGGGGTAGGCCACCACCAGCTCTCCTCCCTGCAAATTGCCACCCAGCACAAACGGAATTTTTTCCATCCACGCTATTATTGCCCGCGTCTCAACTGCCACCTGGGGAAAGGAGAAACAGCAGCTTTGATTCAACCTGCGAAAGCTGATCACCTCCACTCAAAGGCAGACCAGCCGCAGGAGCCCCACTGTGAGTTTCTTAGCGTGGAGCGAGTAACGAGCGCGGGAGATGTGGCCAGGGAGAAGGGCTCCTTTCAATGACAGTGTCTGCCAGCCGTGCTTGGGAGGTGACCAACAACCATAAAAAGGAACAAAACCTTAATGTTAGTGATTTACGGAGCAGAAACACCTACGCAGAGCGAGGCCAAGAGCAGCAACCAACAGCCACGTCAGACCGTGACACTGCCCCCCCCACCATGACACCAGCTGAAATGAGTTTTCAAAACCAGGGATTTTAACCACAGAAACATTTCCAAAGCCCACGGGACTGACGCAGTAAGTGCCCCCCTGGAGGAACCTCAGCCAATACAAAGAGTTGCCATTATATTTAAAAGGCCATGCAAAAATACATTTTTGTCACTACGCTCCGATAAATGACTTTAGCGTGAGACACTGCTCTGGTTCTGCATGAGCCTCAGCAGCTGCTGGGTTATTTCAGGTGAGAATATATTTCAAATAAGAACAAATACGAAAACCCCGGGAGAAATCTGTACGATGACCGAGTTTGCGAAGAGCTCATCTACACTGCAGAACGCGGGAGAAGCCGGGACTGAGCCCTGCGGTGGGTTCTCCTTGTCTACCCGTCCCCGCCTAGAAGCTGGGTATCGAGTCCTCCAGGTTCTCACAACAGCCCAGGTAGAAGAGAACCCTCCGGGCAGCAGTTCCCTTCCCAGGGGCTGTCTCTAAAGCACGGGGCTGGACGGTGCTTTTGTGGGGTGGTTTTATTTCCATTGACTAACAAGGAAGTAGCTAAGACCAGGTACGCAGCTTCACCCGCAGGTTCCTCATTTCTTGAGAAATGAAAAACTCTCTCCCCGCCTGCCCCAGCCTTTGCATTTCCCTCTCTCTGGTCTTACTCACAGTGGCGTTTTCAGAGAGGTACCAGTCGGGGATCGGGATGTGGTGGTTTGGAACTTTTTTTTTACTCTTCTTCTGATCTTCTGACTCCCAGAGCAAAGAGTTTAAATCAGGGAAATTATTGTTGATGTCAATGCCATCCTGAGTCCACCGTCCTAAAGACCAGCCCCCCAATTCGGAACCCTTCGATTAAAAAAAAAGAAAAAAGAAAAATAAATGTTCATTCCGAATACGACAACCTGTGAGACCTCAGCAATGTGCCTGAGGTAATTCTATACACAGAAGGATGAATTATTTAATTAACTGAAATGAATAATTGGCTTTTTTTTCCTAATTTTATTTTGTATGAAACCTTGAATGAGGTGAAGCAAAACCCATGAAAAATTTCTTGCAGTTAGCCAGAACGTTCTGGTTTGTTTTCAAGGTTTCTACTCCAGACTGGTTTTACCCCGGGTTGCACTGGAGATAGAACATACCCCCTTGAGGGACTGTGAGTGTGACTTGTGTATTCCAGCGTTCTACAGACTGTCCGGAGAGATTCTTCCAGCGCATCTGACCAGCCCCTGCAATTTTTCCTCCTGCTGTCGGTCTCTTCCAGACTGAATCAGTTCGATGCCCACCACACTGTGCTCTCCTTACAGATGCACTACTACATTTCAGCTGCGGAGGAAGCAGATTTTCTTGTGTTTCTCATGAGACACAGGCTGCATGAATTTTCCATTTTCCCTAACGGTGTTTGAAGCGATCTCCCCTCCTCAGTGTGGTTTGTTCTGGCACCCTTCACGACCCTACTTTCCATGCATCTTCCTGTTAGCCAAAGTCACAGAGAATACTGTTTCTTTCAGCTTTTTTTTTCCTCTGAGTAAGATGTTTCAGTGCTTTATGTTTGCTGTGATATGTTCAATTTTAATTTTTTTGGATGGCTTATAAAATACTGTTTTTGACAAAAATGATGACAGGAGCATATTTCATTCATCTAAGGAATAAAACAATTCCGTGGTATGTTCATAATCGTATTACCGCTTTATACGCCTTGTCATATCCGTCCGGGTTGACCGAGGGCAGGAGGTGGATTCTGGTACCCTCGATGAGATGCACGATGCGCGGGTTCCCGGCCAGGTATTCCTGGCACATAAACTGCATCAACAAAAGGATCAGCTCACGTCCGAGCACTTCGTTCCCATGAGCTCCGGCAATGTACCGGAATTCCGGTTCACCTGTGGGAAACACATGGAGCAGAAGGACAGTCAGGGTGGCAAATCAAATATCTAACCAAATTTAACTGATGTCAGTCAGCAACGTTTCGCTTAAGGACAGCTGGAGAAATGCCTTAACTAAACAAATGATAGAAGAAAATTCAGCTTTACAGAAAAAAAAAAATTACTTCCTGTTGCTATTTTAGAAGAGTGGGTTTATGTACAGTGATATCTAAAGCCACGGTGTAAACCCTTCAAAACCCATTTTCCCTTGAACAGATTTTTAATTAATACTCCCAATTTGAGCGTTTTACAGATAGATTCTAAAAGTTCTGATAGTCTAACACGAAAAATACATTGCTAGTAGTTCTTTGGGACAGGTGTTAAAGCTCTTAAAACATAACCGTTAGTAACTGTACTTAACTGACTTCACACACTCCTTTTCCCTCACTAATCGAAAAGCAGGTTCACCTATATTTTTTCAAGGTTGTACTGAATGCCACTATACTTGCACTCCACTACAAAATACTTCAGAGATGATCAGGAATAGTGCCAGCTAAAAAGCTCCCATAACTTTGTTGTCCTTTGTATGAATAACACTTGCAAACATCTACAGGACAGACCCAAACCGGCCAAGCTATGGCTTCTGATCGACCTTCCCCGTTCGTCTGGCCACGGTAGGCTCCTGTCATGTTTTTTGCAGGGCTCAAGAAAAACTTTAGAGATTGCAGCTGAAGATCAACCCCAAGTCCGCTAGAGAGATTACATTTATTGTGCTCCATTCCTCATGGCAAAGTAGAGCGATGTCTAAGGAGCACGTCGCAGCATTCTTCCTTGTGGGGGACGGACACACATCGCGGGACTTATGGACATGACAATGCACAAGACACCTTCATTCCAACACCTTCATTCCAGTATTTGTCTCCAGAGAAGCACCAAAGGCTGAATGTTTCGATTCTGAAGAATTGTGTCACCACAGGAAATTGTATCCCAGCACTCACCAGTGAAAGATGACTCGGGAGATTTGACCTGTCCTTGCTTGCAATGCTTTCATATAAAAAAGGCTGTATCTATCCAGAGCTCCATCAATCCCCACAACTAAAACCCATTCCCCAGCACTGAAGTTCACTTTCAGTTTGCTATCGTAAAGAACAAAACTCATTATCATTAGAGAATTCAATTCCACATTCCAAGTGCCTTCTATTTGTGCTCAGCCTCCTCTTCCCAGTTTAGAAACACAGCCCTGAAGTTCCTCCCACACGCATCTGAAATCTTTGCTGCCGTGAACGTAATTCCATCACTGATAATTACCGCAGATACCGAGAATGAGGAGGAAAAAAGAGCCAAATCCCCACACCCTGCAACAGACTGAGTTAGACTAAATCCTAACCGACTTCGTGCTCTCCCGGGTTGTCAGAAATCTCGACAGCGTACAGCTTCAGCCCTTGGTGGCTCTTCCCGATATTGTAAATTCTGGTGATATTCGGGCACATTTTATTCACAGTTTTCATCAGCTGCCAACACAGAAATGACACGTAGTTAGACAATGCAGCACCAAAACAGGGTCATTAATTATTTCATTCCAAATGGGGGGTGGCAACACCTCTTCCTTTTCTTTTTTGGTTGTTTCTTAAAGCTTTATGCTTAGTTCAGGAATTTATGGCTCTGCTATTCCACACCACGTGTGTTTGTTCCGCTGGAACAGGCTGAATACTGTCTGCTGACACACTACAGCGTAGGTGAGGCTCAAGAACCTTCTTACACGAGCTGTATTTGCAATATTATCGCACAATTAAGGACTTGAGGGGGAAGTCCAATAGGAACAAGCGCAGAAAAATCATTCTGCCGTAC
Organism: Buceros rhinoceros silvestris; assembly: GCF_000710305.1. Lineage (NCBI taxonomy): Eukaryota > Metazoa > Chordata > Aves > Bucerotiformes > Bucerotidae > Buceros > Buceros rhinoceros. Next base: position 59,643 of record NW_010410182.1, on the reverse strand, counting down.
TATCAAGGGGTAGTAAAGCACAGTTTTAAAACACTGCAATGTAGAGCAATTCGCCACCTTAACACTTCTTTCTACACACGCTGGGATTTACTCAAGGGGAGTGACCACGGGTGACCCAGGGTGCTGGTGGCAAACACTACCGGGACAGACGCTACAGGTTGCCCAGTAAAGGAGGTTTCTCGCTCCTTTGCCCTGTGCAGCAGCCCAGGGAAGGTATGTAAGGGTGTAGCGCTGCCCAAGCCAGCGAAGTTACACCAACGTCAACCAGATACTGCATGTCTGGAGTCCGGATTGTCCCATGAATACTTCCCTGTGGCATTTCAGGTGAATGTTAAAATTTACAAACAAGACTGAAAATGTATTTTTTAATAAAAAGAAATTGCAAATACCTTTAAATGACTAGAATTTGTCTGTGGGTTTTTTTTTCCCTCCGTTGGAAGTCATTAAAGAAAGAAATCATTAACTTTACTGAAAATTGGAACCCTAGGGACTATTAATTAGACAATCTTTTCATAAACAAGGGTGCATGCATTATTGAAGAAATATTGTAGCATAACAAAACTCTTTGCTCACATACTGTTAATTTAGAAACAATATTGAATGATCACAATGCTGAGGATTTAAAACCCGTGATAATTAGACGTGTCCGATTCCCATGCCACCATTTATCAAATCTAAGTGGAAACAAAATTCACATTGGGAAGAACATCATTAAAATTCCTCTCATAAAAGGCTTCACTTCTATTTATAATCCCGTTGCAAAGAGACTGAAAAGATGCTATTTTTGAATGTTTGTTCATCTCACACGGTGGTTTTATACATATGAGAAACAAATTCTTTTGCGAGTCTAAACTCAGCACGACATCTGAAAAACCCCACAGCCAGTGATGCTCTTTCAGTGCATTGTCTGGCTGCATGTCTACCTGTTGTCACCACCCTCGCCATCGTCAGTGTGCCGGTATCAGGGGTACTCAGCTATCTCCACGGAACACTTTTTAAGGTTCTGGACACACGCAAGTGCGTACGTCATTTGTCGTTCCAGCCGGAACACGTAGAAGGCAGAGGATCCTGGTTTACATTTTACAGGCTTTGAGTTAAGTGAGTTAATTACTAAGCTTTTGAGACCGACCGCCTTAAATCTTCATGGTCAACCTGTCTGTAATGAACCAAAGACACTCTCGGTGGATGCGGAGCTATGGACCTCTTGCCAGAGCTTCACAGACCAAAACACATCCAAAGTCTGAGGTCTGGTGCGTGGTGATTATTCATTTATGTCCTGCAGACAAGAATGGATTGAAACAGAGAATTTCATCCGCAATGATGATTACTCGATCGGATTCCGTGTTTTTCTCCAATAGAGATAAATCTTTTTTTTCTTTTTTTACTCTGCCCATAGGTAGAGATGTTTCATTAAAAGAAGGTTTATTTTATCAGGCTAAAAATGGCTTTCTGTAAAGCATAAATATTATCTCAGCCCTGTGTTTCCTAGTTTCTCTCCTCACACTTTCTTCAAACTGCAGGAAACTCCCTCCGGGCTGACACGGCTCCCCAGGGTGTGAAATGGGGAAGGGGAGCCTGTCCTCTCAGAGCTCTCTCGGCCATCAAGCGGCAGAGCAGGAGCTCTCCTAACGCGCCTGGTTCTTCAGTCCGGCTGGAACACCAAGAACATCAGCTTAGGAAAGCAGTTAGAAATATGTTAAGTGTTCTTCACTAGTGAGGAAAACGCCTAGAACCAAGCACGTTACAATCAGAGGAAATCCTTTCCTTGGCCTCAGTAACTCCCCACCGCCTCTTTAATTGCGAGCATGTGATTACTTTGTGAACCAAACCAAGAACGTCTCCTGAATTAGGGCCTCTGTAGCAGCTCCACTGTGGCTCTTCTGCTAACGGTGTGGATATATAATGCAGTTAATTTTTTATCCCCTCCAGGCCGCCCTTTCTTGGCAGGCCCCAGCCGCCCTGTGCCCGCGTCTGTGATGTCCAGAGGTGAAGCAGCGACTCTTTCACGGGCACCCACTTGCCGTGGGGAAGGAGCTTGAATGCCCTTGTGAGGTTGAGAGCTGTGCTGGTGGTGGCATGTGCCTCCGGTGGGGTCTCCCAAGCCAGACAGGTCTCAACTGAAGGGTCAGACACAGTGTGTCCACGGGCAGGATGGGCTCACTAGCCTTCGGGCACCATCCTAGGAGAAGGACAACTCTGACTCCAGACCCGGGCAGATGGAGCTCGTTTAGCTCTGTAAGGCATCCATTATCTAAGAGAAGGACACTCTAACCAAACCTATGACCCGAGGACTTCGCTGTCACCGTCCAAGCTCGCCAGGCCCTGGCAGATGAACCTCAGGTGTAAAGGGTGGAGCCAGTTCCGCGCACGCTGCGCCTCACCTAAAAAACCCACTGCGCAGCCCTGAAGGGTGCACTCATCGCTTGCAGTGAGCGTGGGAAAAGCCCTTCCCAGATCTTTGCTTGCGAAGCCAAGCCATGATGAAATGTTTATATGTAAACATGACACTGAAAATACACAAATTTCCTACCTGCTTTTACCCTTCCCCTTTCCTACCACTGGCGCACTAGGTCACCTGAAATGTCCCCGTGGTTTCTCTGCGCTTTGTACAAACTGTCACAGGCAATTGATGACAACAGCCAGTCAGGCCTTTATTAACAGCCAGCAGGACTGTAAAACACTTCCACAATTACCTTCACTAACAGCTCCCACCGAACAGTTCCTATTTGTTTGTCACTACCAATTACTTACCCTATTAGCGCCCGGGAAAAAGCCTGTGTGCGGTCTTTGACGAAGCCCTGCAAAACCGCCCTGTGAAGGCCCAACGCCTCCACTTGGCAGAAAAGGTGTATTAAACGTTTGTCTAAGGGCCACCTACTCTTAGAGGAGGCAAGAGCACTCTCAGTCAATGTCTTTCAGGTTAGGGCTATTCTTCATCCTCTGTGGAGATCACAGAATCATTTCAGTTGGAAAAGACCCGTAAGATCGTCGGGCCCAACTGTTAACCTAATGCTACCAAGACCTCTGTATTTCTTATTCAGCTGTGAACCAAAGCAGAAGCTACACCCTCCTTGAGGCTGGAGCTTACCAGATAGAGACAGTCAACCTAGCATTGCACGGAACCTAGGATGTTCGCTGAGTATCTCTCTAGTCTTCTACATTTGGTTGTTTCACCCTCAGACTTGTTCAGCTGGTAAAACACACACAAAAGTGTCTTCAACGTTCTGTGTCATCGTTACATCACGTCCATAAACGTGGCTGACCGCGAAGAGCAACCCAAGGCTTCAGGGGCTTGTCCAAAGGTATGAGTCGCAGCCAGTTAAATGGATTTCAAAATGGACACTCCTGATGCTAAGGTATGATCTGGGTTTGTTACCTCAAAGAGAGGTTGTCCTCACACGTCCATCTCACACTCTCCATTTTAACAACTTCCTACGCGGCACGAATCCATCACGTAAATACGTCGTACTGCCAGACAACCCTGACTTCTGCAGACGAGATACAGCCAGCCTCCCCACTGACTGAAAGAAGAATCCTGAATGCTCTTTTCAGAGAAAAAATTGGTACTATAAATTTCGTCTTGCTAAACGGAAAGTTCTATTCAAATCGTCTGGCACAGAAAATCCCTCTCTCTCACAAATAACTTGACATATTGCAGTGTGCTGTAACGCTTCCAACTCACGGCCCAGGGAACACCCTCTCTGCCTCCTACTTCAGTGTTTATGGTAACTTCAAAGAACAGAGGTTTTCCGAGATGGCTGGCAATAAAGTAGCTGAAAAAGCTGACAATAACACACAGTATTTTTTTTTTTTTAAATTAAGTTGACTCTGGAAATTGACTGAGGAAAGAAATTATGAAATTCTAAGAAACAGACTTATTGCAACACAACCCACAATCTTCTGCCTACCAGCAGCAGAACCCAGTTAGAATCCAGTGAGCTCTAAATAAAATTACTATTTAGACACAGAGAAACCAAAAAATAGGAAAGCACAGAGAAAGACAGTTCGCAGCTCTCAGCCATTTACTCCTTGTATGAAAAGTGGGAAAACTTTCTGTTTTAAAGCTAAGGTTTTATTCCCAAAGATACTTCCAACCTGAGCAACCCGTCTTTCTGCCATGAGAATCTAAAACCCACTTTATTTTATTCTTCTTGACAGTAATTACGCCAATTGACTTTCTACTTGTCTAATCTTTGTGTTGAGAAATATAGGCCACGGAACGTCTACCGCAATAAACGCGTGACTCAGTACGCAATCGCGCAATAAAAGTGACGGGTGATTCATGCAGTATAAATACACCGAAAACCCAGCGCCCAGCGAGTGATTCACACAGCTCAAGTCCAAACACATCATCCTGATAGCTGACGGGAAAGTGGGCAGAAATATTTCTTCAGGACAGCCCACACCTATGCCCGCGGAGACAGGAAGCAAGATTCAAAACACTAACAAAACCATCGACAGGGTTTGCCTGTGTGAAGTTAAAGGAACGAGATGATCAAAGCTGATGGATTTAAACTATAGGATAATTTAGGATTTTCTTCTAGTGTTTCTTGGTGAGTTTTTGCTGATTTTCACCATTGTGAATACAGTATTGGTCTCTGCGTCATTTATTCTGATTATCCCAAACCACTGAAATGGAGGAGAATTCTGATGGCTAAGTCAGGGTCAAATCTGAAAGGGGAAATCACTGCAACATGCTCCACTCCAACACATGTGGCAGAAAAATGATGGCACATTACGTGTATATCCTCCCTCTGCCCTGTAGTGTCACCTGTTTAAGGTGAGATGATGAAGAAATTAAGACTGGGATTTTAATAGAGTGCTGCTTTTACCAGATAAAACCAGGAAAAAAATAAAATAGATAGCAGACACCATTTAGTAGTATTTTTAATGGGTAGAATTCAGATACCACAAGAGCTCCAAGACCTGCACCCACCCACCCACCCTCCATCCAGGAGGTGACACTCCAGCCTCTTGGCCTACCTGCCTCATTTCCTTGTAGTTGTGGTGTTTGAAGTCCAGATTATCTGTGGTTGTCATTTCATTTCTTCTGTGGTAATAATTATTTGGGTCTGAGAAAAGAAACAGAAGAATTTTCATGAGTTATGAACTTCAAACTTACAGATGCTTAGCCGTAATTCACGCACGGGATGTGGAAATCTGGCTTCCGCTGTCCTATATGTATTTAAAACAGGTTTACAAAAGCAAAACAACAACAAATTTGAAATACTTCTAATTACTGCCCAGATCAGCTCACGCAGAGCCGAAGAGCAGCAAGGAGGCAGCCGGCAGCAGTGTGCTCAGCAGCTACTCTGCCCCAACAGGAAAGCAGAGGGTTAGGTTAACCTAACCAAGGGTTAGGTTAGGCTTAGGCTACAGAGGGCAAAAGGAAAATGGAAAATGGCGAGTCAGATGCAAGCTCAAAGAGTGGGAAAAAATCACATCAGAGGAAAAAGCCCCAGTAAATGTTTTGTGTCTGCTTGATTAATTTACTATTCAAGGAGTTGTAGTTTGCTCGATGACTATTTTCGGAGACTGTGCACTGCTGGCAGAATGCAGAAAGGATCTACTGGGGATAGTCAACATCCCTGATTATTCACCTCAACACTTTTTTTGTGGAAGTCAGAGGTCTTTGCTACATTAACATATTCACTTCTATAGGGATATAATTTATAGTGTATCTATAGGATATAATTTATAGTGTTTCTACAGGATATCATTTATAGTGATAACAAAGGGGAGCATGTGGACAGAACAAACCCCTTTCTTTCCTTGACTTTCCAGGCCACTCACCTGAAAAAAAAAAACCCACCACGCTAAGACCGTCAGGGCTCAGTGTTCTGTTTCCTGATGTATGTGTTCCTAGTCTAATCTATTATGATTTATTTTTAGAGATAAACAAGTCTATCTGGAAAACATCAGACACATTCCTTCATTTGCCATATCTGGAATTTTGAGTAATCACCTGTCAGACCAGTGGCTGTCAGCCTGCTATGAAAAATTGTTTCCCTTCACCCCGAATCATTCTCGTTTGGTTTAAAATGATTGGGGAAAAAAAGGCAAACATGAAAGAGTAAATATCATCCTAAATATTAGCTGAAAGACACTGGCTCTAGAGAAGAAAAATCATTTTTTTTAAAGAGTATCACCTATCGGTTGTGATTTTGGGGGGAAAAAAGTGTAATTACTAGTAGGAAGAATATGTAGATATTATCCTGCAACAACAAATACTTAATGAAATTATGGAAAACTTGTAACGCTTACAAGTATCCTATAACTTAACATTTTTAAGCTTCATACTTTTTCAATCACAAATCAGGAGGGTTAAATTTCACATAGCTCACCAGCTTTTTTAGCTCATCTTTCCCACCTAACTTCAGGCTAAATTGATGCAGGTTCGCTGACAGCAACGATGCTGCACCAACTCTGCAGGTGACTCTGGAATGCCAAACCCTTAAAGGTCAACCCGTGTTAACTTGTAGAAGTAATTCAGTAATACACTGATGGCTGAGAAATGGAAATCATAACCCCCCCCACACACTTCTTCTAGAAAGAGGGAATGTGTTTAATGCCACGTGGAATATCTTCACCCTTGTAAAAATACCCCTCTGACGTAAAAATAAACATAAACCTGCCAGGATGTTGAAGGCTTTTTCTATCACCAAGAGCCAAAAATATACAGCAACTGGTATTTTCTCCTGACACTTTAATCCCATTCCTTTCAAAGTCTGGAGCTACATGTTGAAAGCTATACAGGTCTTGTGCAGAGCTGGCTACGTCCACTTTGGTAGAATTTATTTTCTTTAACGAAACAGAGAATAAGAGACTAAGAAACTCAAACTGCAGAAGAATTAAATTGAAATACACTGTTTATTCATGGCACTACTTGAGAGAGCCTCTCCTCCAAGGAGAAAACATCCTGTGGAAGCGCAGCATTCCCATTCACATGGAGCAGTACATTCCATTTTTCTATCGCTAATCTATCTTTCCACGATCACGCTCTTAGTTGCGGGTAAAGGCAGCTGGTTACCTTCCTATTTCTACTCTTTCC